>NC_058405.1:128482103-128738600 GCF_002201575.2 Neomonachus schauinslandi
CTATTCTGTTCCATTGATCTATGTGTCTGTTTTTGTGCCAGTACCATGCTGTCTTGATGATGACAGCTTTGTAATAGAGCTGGAAGTCCGGAATTGTGATGCCGCCAGCTTTGCTTTTCTTTTTCAACATTCCTCTGGCTATTTGGGGTCTTTTCTGGTTCCATACAAATTTTAGGATTATTTGTTCCATTTCTTTGAAAAAAATGGATGGTATTTTGATGGGGATTGCATTGAATGTGTAGATTGCTCTAGGTAGCATTGACATCTTCACAATATTTGTTCTTCCAATCCATGAGCATGGAGTGTTTTTCCATTTCTTTGTGTCTTCCTCAATTTCTTTCATGAGTATTTTATAGTTTTCTGAGTACAGATCCTTTGTCTCTTTGGTTAGATTTATTCCTAGGTATCTTATGGTTTTGGGTGCGATTGTAAATGGGATCGACTCCTTAATTTCTCTTTCTTTTGTCTTGTTGGTGGTGTATAGGAATGCCACTGATTTCTGTGCATTGATTTTATATCCTGCCACTTTACTGAATTCCTGTATGAGTTCTAGCAGTTTTGGGGTGGAGTCTTTGGGGTTTTCCACATAAAGTATCATATCATCTGCAAAGAGTGAGAGTTTGACTTCTTCCTTGCCAATTTGGATGCCTTTTATTTCTTTTTGTTGTCTGATTGCTGTGGCTAGGACTTCCAATACTATGTTGAATAGCAGTGGTGATAGTGGACATCCCTGCCGCGTTCCTGACCTTAGGGGGAAAGCTCTCAGTTTTTCCCCATTGAGAATGATATTCGCTGTAGGTTTTTCATACATGGCTTTGATGATATTGAGGTATGTATCCTCTATCCCTATACTCTGAAGAGTTTTGATCAAGAAAGGATGCTGTACTTTGTCAAAAGCTTTTTCTGCATCTATTGAGAGGATCATATGATTCTTGTTCTTTCTTTTGTTAATGTATTGTATCACATTGATTGATTTGCGGATGTTGAACCAACCTTGCAGCCCAGGGATAAATCCCACTTGGTCGTGGTGAATAATCCTTTTAATGTACTGTTGGATCCTATTGGCTAGTATTTTGGTGAGAATTTTTGCATCCATGTTCATCAGGGATATTGGTCTGTAATTCTCCTTTTTGAAGGGGTCTTTGTCTGGTTTTGGGATCAAGGTAATGCTGGCCTCATAAAATGAGTTTGGAAGTTTTCCTTCCATATCTATTTTTTGGAACAGTTTCAGAAGAATAGGTATTAATTCTTCTTGAAATGTTTGGTAGAATTCCCCTGGGAAGCCATCTGGCCCTGGGCTTTTGTTTTTTGGGAGATTTTTGATGACTGCTTCAATTTCCTTAGTGGTTATAGGTCTGTTCAGGTTTTCTATTTCTTCCTGGTTCAGTTTTGGTAGTTGATACATCTCTAGGAATGCATCCATTTCTTCCAGGTTATCTAATTTGCTGGCATAGAGTTGCTGATAATATGTTCTTATAATTGTTTGTATTTCTTTGGTGTTGGTTGTGATCTCTCCTCTTTCATTCATGATTTTGTTGATTTGGGTCCTTTCTCTTTTCTTTTTGAAAAGTCTGGCCAGGGGTTTATCAATCTTGTTAATTCTTTCAAAGAACCAGCTCCTAGTTTCATTTATCTGTTCTACTGTTCTTTTAGTTTCTATTTCATTGATTTCTGCTCTGATCTTTATGATTTCTCTTCTCCTGCTGGGTTTAGGCTTTATTTGCTGTTCTTTCTCCAGCTCCTTTAGGTGGAGGGTTCGGTTGTGTACTTGAGACCTTTCTTGTTTCTTGAGAAAGGCTTGTATTGCTATATACTTTCCTCTTAGGACTGCCTTTGCTGCATCCCAAAGATTTTGAATAGTTGTGTTTTCATTTTCATTGGTTTCCATGTATTTTTTTAATTCTTCTTTAATTTCCTGGTTGACCCATTCATTCTTCAGTACGATGCTCTTTAGCGTCCATGTATTTGAGTTCTTTCCAACTTTCCTCTTGTGATTGAGTTCTAGGTTCAAAGCATTGTGGTTTGAAAATAGGCAGGGAATGATCCCAATCTTTTGGTACTGGTTGAGACCTGATTTATGACCTAGGATGTGATCTATTCTGGAGAATGTTCCATGGGGACTAGAGAAGAATGTGTATTCCGTTGTTTTGGGATGGAATGTTCTGAATATGTCTGTGAAGTCCATTTGGTCCAGTGTGTCATTTAAAGTCTTTATTTCCTTGTTGATCTTTTGCTTCGACGATGTGTCCATTTCAGTGAGGGGGGTGTTAAAGTCCCCCACTACTATTGTATTGTTGTTGATGTGTTTCTTTGCTTTTGTTATTAATTGCCTTATATAATTGGCTGCTCCCATGTTAGGGGCATAGATATTTACAATTGTTAGATCTTCTTGTTGGATAGACCCTTTAAGTAGGATATAATGTCCTTCCTCATCTCTTATTACAGTCTTTGGTTTAAAATCTAATTTGTCTGATATAAGGATTGCCACCCAGCTTTCTTTTGGTGTCCATTAGCATGGTAAATGGTTTTCCACCCCCTCACTTTCTATCTGGGGGTGTCTTTGGGTCTAAAATGAGTCTCTTGCAGACAGCATATCGATGGGGCTTGTTTTTTAATCCAGTCTGATAGCCTGTGTCTTTTGATTGGGGCATTTAGCCCATTTACATTCAGGGTAACTATTGAAAGATAGGAATTTAGTGCCATGGTATTGCCTGTAAGGTGACTGTTACTGTATATTGTCTGTGTTCCTTTCTGGTCTATGTTGCTTTTAGGCTCTCTTTGCTTAGAGGACCCCTTTCAAGATTTCTTGTAGGGCTGGTTTTGTGTTTGCAAATTCCTTTAGTTTTTGTTTGTCCTGGAAGCTTTTTATCTCTCCTTCAATTTTCAATGAAGCTGGATATAGTATTCTTGGCTGCATATTTTTCTCATTTAGTGCTCTGAATATATCCTGCCAGTCCTTTCTGGCCTGCCAGGTCTCTGTGGATAGGTCTGTTGCCAATCTAATGTTTCTACCCTTGTAGGTTACCTATCTCTTCTCCCGAGCTGCTTTCAGGATTTTCTCTTTGTCTATGAGATTCGTAAGTTTTACTATTAGATGTCGGGGTGTTGACCTATTTTTATTGATTTTGAGAGGGGTTCTCTGTGCTTCCTGGATTTTGATGCCTGTTTCCTTCGCCAAATTAGGGAAGTTCTCTGCTATAATTTGCTCCATTATACCTTCTGCTCCTCTCTCTCTTTCTTCTTCTTCTGGGATCCCAATTATTCTAATGTTGTTTCATCTTATGGTATCGCTTATCTCTCGAATTCTGCCCTCGTGATCCAGTAGTTGTTTAGCTCTCTTTTTCTCAGCTTCTTTATTTTCCATCATTTGGTCTTCTATATTACTGATTCTCTCTTCTCCCTCATTTATCCTAGCAGTTGGCGCCCCCATTTTTTATTGCACCTCATTAATAGCCTTTTTGATTTCTACTTGGTTAGATTTTAGTTCTTTTACTTCCCCAGAAAGGGTTTCTCTAATAACCTCCATATTTTTTTCAAGCCCAGCTAGTATCTTTAAAGTGATGATTCTGAACTCTAGATCTGACATCGTACTAATGTCCGTAGTGAGTAGGTCCCTGGCAGTCGGTACTACCTCTTGTTCTTTTTGTTGAGGTGATTTTTTCTGTCTTGTCATTTTGTGCAGAGAATAGATTAATGAGAGAACAAAATGCTAGCAGAGTAACAACGTCCCCAGAAAATACACTCTAAACAAATCAGAAAAGACCTGAAGCAGTGGAAAAAGAAACAGAAAGAGAGAAAAAGAAAAAAAAGAAAAAAAGATAAAGATAAAAACAAACAAAAACAAACAAAACAAAACAACAACAACAAAAAACCAGAATGTGATCAAATATGATCAGGCTGGTATATAGATCAGTGCCACACACTAGATTTGGGGTGTATTTTGGTCTGTTAGAAGAAAGTGCCTCCCAAAATTTTAAAGAAAAACTTATATATGTACAAAAATAAGGGTTGATATGATGAAGGGATTGAATATGACTGTAAAGATGGAAATTATAAAAAATTTTATAAAAGGAATTGATAAGAAGTTATTTGAAAAAAGAAAGAAGAGGATTTAAAAAAAGAGAAAAAAAAGGGAGAGAATGTGATCAGGCAGGGGAGTAGAAAAAACCATATACTAGAGATTTAGGGTACATTTTAATCTGTTAGAAGAAACTATCTCAAAATTTTAAAGAGAGAACAACTTATATATATATATATGCCAAAAATATGGGTAACTACTATGAAGGGATAGAATGTGACTCTAAAAATGAAAAATAAAAATGTTTTTTAAAAAAAGGGATTGATAAGATGTTGGTTGAAAAAGGGAAAAAGAAAAATTCAAAATAAAAAAAAAAGAAAGAAAAAAAGACAGTTAAAAAAAATTAACTTTGAAAGACTAAAGAATCATGGTGAAAAAAGCCATGAATTCTGTGTGCAGTATTCCCCTAGTGCTGGAGTTCTGCCATTCTCATTGATCGGTAAACTTGGTCTTGGCTGGCTGTTCTCGCTGATCTTCTGGGGAGGGGCCTGTTGCTGTGGTTTCCAAAAGTCTTTGCTGGAGGCGGAATTGCCCCGCCCCTGCCCCCTCCCGGCTAAGTAATCTGCTCGGGTTTGCTCTCGGGAGCTTTTGTTCCCTGCGAGCTTTCCGTACAGCTTTGGAGGCGGAGAGTGAAAATGGCGGCCTCCCAATCTCCGCCCCAGAGGAGCTGAGAACTCGGGGCCCCACTCCTCAGTGCACCCCCAGAGAAAAGCCGTCAGTCACTCCCGTCTCCCCGGTCTCCGGCCGCACTCTGTGCTCACCCGGCCTGTGACCGCGCGTTTCTCTCTCTGGCACCCGACCCCGGGTGGAGTCTCCAAACCCAGCAGATCCCTGCGGCGCACTCACGCGCGGCTCCTCCCGGGGGAGGAAGGTGAGTCTCCCCGGATCTGCCGCTTGTTGGGTCTCTGCTGGAGGAGCAGGGGCCCGACTGTGCCGCGGATCACGGTTTAGGGCAACCCCGAGCTGAGAGCCCGCGCCTGGGCTCCGCCTCTGCAGCCGGCTTCCCTGCTCCGTTACCTGGGAGCTGTGCCACCCTCAGGCACCCCCGGTCTTTCTGTGACCCTGAGGGTCCTGAGACCACACTGTCCCGGAGGGTTCCACCCCCCGCTTAGCCACCAGAGTGACGTCCCTCGGCGGAGCAGACTTTTAAAAGTTCCGATTTTGTGCTCCGTGGTTCTATCACTTGCCAGAAGCGGCCGACAGAGGCCCCTCCCCCGCCGTCTATCCTCCCCAATATCGCCTCATATTCACTTCTCCACACATCCTACCTTCCAGAAAGTGGTCGCTTTTCTGATGAGAGAGTTGTTGCTCTTCTTTTCTTCGATCTCTTGTTGAGTTTGTAGGTGTTCAGAATGGTTTGATCCCTATCCAGCTGAATTCCTGAGAGGAGACGAAATCCAGGTCTCCTACTCCTCCGCCATCTTGCTCTGCCCCCCCTACACTGTATTTTTTTTTCAAATGGTCAGTATAATTTTATAAAAATTTCAGAAAAGTAATTACTTTTAACTCTTGAAATTATTTTGGTCCTTGCCAGTGAGATTAATGATAACACTTGCTGAAGTTTTAATATGTCCCAGACATTATTTTTAAAGATTTTATTTATTTATTTGACAGAGAGATAGAACCAGAGAGCACAAGCGGAGGGAATGGCAGAGGGAGAGGGAGAAGCAGGCTCACTGAGCAGGGAGCCTGATGCGGGGCTCGATCCCAGACCTCCGGGATCATGACCTGAGCCGAAGGCAGATGCTTACCCATCTGAGCCACCCAGGTGCCCTAACCAGACATTATTTTTAGAACTTTACTTTTTTAACCCAATTAATCCATACAACAATGCTTTGAGGTAGGTAATATTACTATCCCCTTTTTTGCAGGTGAAAAAGCTAACATTTGAGAGATTAAACAACTTGCCAAAGGCCACAGAGCTAGTATGTGGCAGAGCCAAGGGGTCACCCTAAGCAATCAGGCTCTGGAGCCCGTGTGCTTAAGCAATGAGCTATATTACCTCCATAGGAAGTGGCTATCGTATGTCTCACAATATATGCATTCAGAAAATACTGGCCAGGCTACATTACAATTATGAATTAAAAATTAGATTTGGTAAATGTAGATGAACAATACAAACATAAAGTAAGTAAACCTCTCAGTAGTTCATTTATTCACAATTAAACCTGTTGACTGAAATCAAGCATGTAGAGAAGTTAAACCACTTCAAAGTATAGTAGAAAGAGGACAGAAGCCATTTTCTAATTTACCAATTACTACTGTGTCTTTCCATGGGCATGTCTCCTAATGTCTGTGTGTTTTAGTTTTCTCCTGCATAAATGGGAAGGTTTGTACTAAATAACTTTTAAGTTCCTTTCTTCTCTAACCTTTTAGATTTCTTTTATATGAGTATGTGTAATTTTCTAAGTCAAATTTAAATTGAATATTCTTTTATTGAAACATATGACCTCCAGAAAAATTGTTATTTGTGAGCAACATGTATTCATATTTTTTCTATGACTCCCGCTTCTGGAAGGTGTTGCTAAAATAGCTAATTAATGTATTTTGATACAAATTAAGAGAAGTAATCAAATGAGATTTAATTGAATAGAAGCCATAGGCTCAAATATGAAGTTATCTTTATAGTACTGGATTATGACTTTCCTTCAGAGGTACCTCAATACAAATTCTAGCACACTGCATACAGTGAATACTCTGTATATACTATTAATTTGCATACATAAAGTTCAAAATCGCTTTCCTCCTCCCTCATTCATTTTTGATAAATGCTACATCTACTGCCACCTGGTGTTCATAATGTCAAATATTTTAGAAAGGACTTTTTTTTTTTTTTTTTAAGATTTTATTTATTTGACAGAGAGAAACACAGCGAAAGAGGGAACACAAGCAGGGGGAGTGGGAGAGGGAGAAGCAGGCTCTCTGCTAAGCAGAGAGCCTGATGTGGGGCTCGATCCCAGGACGCTGGGATCATGACCTGAGCTGAAGGCAGACGCTTAACGACTGAGCCACCCAGGCGCCCCTAGAAAGGACTTTCTAAAATATTTTTCACATTTTTCTTTTTTTAAAAATTTTTTTAAAGATTATTTATTTATTTATTTGACAGAGAGTGAGAGAGCACAAGCAGGGGAAGCAGCAGGCAGAGGGAGAGGGAGAAGCAGGCTTCCCACTGAGCAGAAAGCCTGATGCAGGGCTCGATCCCAGGACCCTGGGATCATAACCTGAGACGAAGGCAGCCATTCAACCAACTGAGACACCCAGGCGCCCCCTTTCACATTTTTCTTCCTTCCTTCCTTCCTTCCTTCCTTCCTTTCTTTCTTTCTTCTTTCTTTCTAGAACAGTTTTAGATTTACAACAAAATGGAGAGGGAAATATAGAGATTTCTCATATACCCAGCCCCCACACATGTATAGCCTCCTCCATTATCAGCATCACTCACCAGAATGGTACCTTTTTTTTACCCAGGAATGGATCTACATTGTCACATTACAATCACCAGAAATCCATAGTTTACCTTAGAATTCACTCTTGGTATTGTACATTCTATGAATTTGGACAAATGTATAATGACATTTATCCACCATTATAATATTTGCTTCACCAATACCACACTATCTTGATTACTGTAGCTTTATAGTAAATTTTGAAGTCAGGTACTGTCAGTCCTCCAACTTTGTTCTCCTTCAATATTGTGTTGGCTGTTCCAGGCCTTTGGCCTTTCCACATAAACTTTAGAATCTGTTAATATCCATAGAATAACTAGATATGATTTTGATGGGATTGCAACGAATCTATGGATCAAGTTGGGAAGAACTGACATTTTGACAATATTGAGTCTTCTTATCCATGAACAGAGAATCTCTCTCTCTATTGATTTAGTTCTTTGATTTTATTCACCTGCGTTGTAGTTTTCCTCATATGGATCTTGTTATAATTTTCTTTACATGAGAAGCAAAGGGAAAAGTATGTTTTGTTGATGTTCAGATTTAAGAGCCATCTCTAGATGAGCAGAAGGGAACCACTTCTGAGTATTTGTAAGAGTGATATGCAAAGAAGTCATTTCAGTTAGTAAATATTACAGGTTTAATTTTGATTTATTTTCTTTTTCGGAGATATATTTTTTTTTAATGTTGAGATACATTTTTAACAGTTTGTAATTGTTTTATGCAAACTTCTCTTTCTCTACTTGTGATTTTGTCACAAATATTCATTTAACTTATTTTTAATTTTTTAAATATTTTTAAAGATTTGATTTATTTATTTGACAGAGAGAAAGAGAGAGTATGAACAGCGGGGGGGGGTGGGGGGGCAGAGGGAGAGGGAGAAGCAGGCTCCTCAGTGAACAGGGAGCCTGACGTGGGGCTTCATCCCAGGACCCTGGGATCATGACCTGAGCGAAAGGCAGACACTTAACCAACTGAACCACCCAGGCGCCCCTCATTTAACTTATTTTTAAGGGACTACACCTGATACAGAAAAGCCTTCCTCAAATCATATAACCTTGTGTTACATTGATTTACAACAAAGTAAAACAAAAAGCTCTCAGAAATATATATAAATTTGAAACAAAAGAGGGACAGTATAAATAGGTATAGAAGTTAGGATATTTAAATTTTTTGAAAATTTAAATGTAATTAACATTTTATAAAGCATAATTTATTTTTATTTTTTTTAAAGATTTCATTTATTTAATTGACAGAGAGAGACACAGCGAGAGAGGGAACACAAGCAGGGGGAGTGGGAGAGGGAGAAGCATGCTTCCTACAGAGCAGGGAGCCCGATGTGGGGCTTGAACCCAGGACCCTGAGATCATGACCTGAGCCGAAGGCAGACGCTTAATGACTGAGCCACCCAGGTGCCCTGCGTAATTTATTTTTAAAGTCTATCTCAAAACCTTTTCTATATTATGAACAAGATATTTTTACTTCTTCCATTACAATAAAATAGGTTGGAGGAAATTCAAGATATGGTGGTTAGAGGGATCAGGTAGAACCACTGGGTAGACAGGAAACCCAGGGGAGAAACAGGGAAATGCCCGTAGAATAAAAGTGCTGTTTAAGTGGCCTTGAGTGAAGAAGGTAGGTGATAGTATCCATGGGGCACACATGCTCTTCAGAAGAGTTGTACATACAGCTTTTCAGGAAGGTCTATTTAATTCCAGGGCCTTGGTTGTCTTCTTAGGCCTGAACTCATCTTAAAAGTAGATTACTCCTGAGTGTGGCAAGGCTTTGAATAATCCCTAATAGAGTTCTAAACAGATATCAAACTTGAACATTGCCCCTAATTTCTCCTCTCAAATTTCCTACTTTCGCTGGTCTATAGTCTTGAAGGAGAAGAGAAAAGAAAAAGTAATGGCAAGTAAAGGCAGATGTGGGGAGACATCTGATGATGATCTTTGTCCTTTATGATGAAATGCAAAAATATTAATAATCAGGGGCACCTGGGTGGCTCAGTCGGTTAAGCATCTGACTGGCTCAGGTCACGATCTCAGGTCCTGAGATCGAGCCATGGGTCGAGCCCCGCATCAAGTCCTTTGTTGGACCTTGCTCAGTGGGAAGTCTGGTTCTCCTTCTCCCTCTGCCCCTGCCCCTGTTTGTGCTCTCTCTCCCTGTCTCACTCTCTCAAATAAATAAATAAAATTTTAAAATAAAAATGATTAATAACCAAAGTGCTATTTCATAACTTTGTGTCTTTGCTTCGGGGTTGGCTCTGAACGGCTTTTGTCCACAAATGATCAAAGAAATCCTAGTACATGTTGACAAAGGAAAAGGTCAATGGCAAATGTTGGAGATTTGTTGGTCTCTAGAAAAGCAGACACTTTTTGTTTTATCTAAGCAAAGGACAAAGGAAAGAAGAATAGAGCAAATGTTTTCCTTTTATTTCCTGAGATTTCTTTCCTTCTTTCTTCTTTCTTTTTTTTTCTTTCCTTCCTTTTTTTCTTCCTTCCCTCTTTCATAATTCTTCCTCATTTTATTTATTTTTTGGGGGGGGGATTTACACCAAAGTCTCTCAAAGTTATTTATCTCCATCACAATTCCCACTCTCCTCGCTTGAGTGGCATGAACTTTCATCTGAGTTATAGCAAGTCTCCATACCTGCTCTGTCACCCTTCAGCATTACCAACTCTAACCAATTCTCTGTGCTCCCTTTTTAATGGGTGGCCTTCGGGATCACGGTCAAACACCCAAATGTATGCATTGTTATCTCTAGTGGCAAGGCTCTGCCTTAGTTCATCTGATTGATGAACTAAGTATCGGTTAAATTCTACTTCTCCATGCTCCCATTATCTCCCGAACTTCCCCTTATTAAAACATTTACCACATTTTATGGTAATTTTTTGTGGGGTGCCAGCAAAAGTATCTCCCCAAAAAGTAATGCTTGAGCTGGACCTAGGAGGTTGTTCACGACTTAGTCAGGTGGGTGAGGTTGGTTGGAGGAAGAGCACATTCCAAGCAGATGGAATATCATGTGCAAAGACAGAAGCCTTGGCGCACTGCAGGTAACTTCAGTTTCTGTATAGATGAAGTTCGTGTCTTGAATATGCCCTGTTACATTGCCTGGCATTAATTTGGAAGGGAGACATTCTAAATGTGTTGAAAATATGAATTATCACCATTGTATTTGATTTTTAGAAGCATGATTCTTATTAAAAAATGTGTATTTCTTCGACAACACTGGGAAGGATGATTGAAAAATAATACAGGGGAGAAAAAATAAGCAACTAAAGAAACTAATGAAGTAAATGGAACAGTATGGTCAGAACTGAGAGGTTTGTTTTATTTTAAGTAGAATTGGGAGGAAGTATATTGGATTCAGGTAGGAGAGTAGATAGAAGTATTTAGGATAAATCAAAAGGTTTTGACATGGATGACAATGATTTTATTAACAATTCTACCCCTCAAAAAATAGTATTGTAAGAAAAATAGATTTAATGATGGACGATGATGAGTAAAGTTGTATACATATTGAGTTTGAGATGCTGTGACACATCCAAGTGGAAGTGTTTAGTAAGAAAGTCTGATACATGGACATCAACGTGGTGTTGTCATCAAAAAATTCCAAATATGATATTTAAAACCTATATTATATATTTTTAAAATTACATTTTAACACTGAAGGAGTACACACAACATAATCTAAGAAAAATGTAGTACCTTTAACAGGAAAAAACAAAAACCTGTATCAAGCTTTACACATACATATATAGATAATTTTATATATATTGCTAATTTTCTAAATTAGAAAGTTACAACTTAATGTTACTTGCCAATCACATTGCACGTAATTATTTTCTTGACTTACACTTGTCATTTTAGGGATCCATATTTGCTAGCACAACGGAGCAGAGAACAAAGATTTTGGTGTATCACAGTTAGTAACTTGTAGCAGATGGTGTGGTGTGTTATCCATCCCCCTTGAGGAACAATGGATTCATTCCTTAAGTTAGAGGGAGTTTTCCTCTGATCCTCTATCTCAGAAGAAAGTCTGTATTGCAAGGAATATTGAGAAAAGTGGAGTCAATTGCTCTATGTTATATTGTTCTGGGGAAACTGTAGAAATCTGAAGCAATATTTCTGACTTGGTCTTGAAAGTTGGAGAATAAAAGGGTTAGAGGCCAGGGAATTAATGAGCTAATTGTTAGAGCTGTGAGAGCTATGGAGACTGGAGAGCCCTCCGAGCCAGCGAGATGGCTGCTTGCAATGAGGCTGTCGGCTGGGGCGCCCTGACCCTCGACAGGGAGAAGTCCGAAGTTGAGGACAGGTGAAAACTCCTCATGGAACTGTACCAACTATGGGCTGCACTGACAGCCTCTTGTCTAGAGATAGACTCTGTAGTATGATAAAAACACAGAGTGCACCCCAAATCAAATGATGCACAAAAGATCTGGACTTAATAAGTATAGATAGCTTGAACTCTAGATGCTTGTCAGAGAATTTATTACATTCTTTGCTTCAATACCATTGTTGAAAGAAAGCAGATATTGTCTGAAGATTCAACCATGCAAATGTACTTCTGATGTAGGGACCCCCCCAAAATATATATATAATATAAAATTGTATATATAATTTATATAAATTATATATAATATAAATTATATATTTATATTTTATAAATTATATATAGAATATAATATTATATATAAAAATTATATATATATATATATATATATCTGAGCCAGGCCATCAGTGAACTATAAACTGGTACCCAATTGATGCAAATTGTTTTCCTGACCTCTTAGGCCATTAACCCACATTAAGGGATGTTATCATAAGCATCAGCCTCATGGGACCTGGAGAAGGAAGAGGATGGCGACAGAAGGCTGAAACGATGGCCACTGGCTAATTGTAGCTTTTAATGATCTACCCTACAGGTTTTGGAAGTCTTCCATATTATACATATTTGGAAAATGATCTGTATCTCCAAGCTGGCTTGGCAAAGACATTGTTGTTCTCAGGAATTAAAAACATAATGACTACATTTTGACTGATTTATTTATTTCCTTTAACATTCTTCTATCAATCAGTTTGCTTTCTATCATTTTCCCTTGTGATTTAACTTTGTGGATCACTAGTAATGAGCTGTAGGATAATGCAACCTTGTTTCTTTCCTACATTTAAGTTCAAAATTCCTCTATATAAACAAAGCTAAACAAATGTATTTGTGTCAGTATTAAAGAACATCTTTCCCTTTTTATTTTTTTATTTTTTTATTTTTTTAAAGATTTTATTTATTTATTTGACAGAGAGATAGCGAAAGCAGGAACACAAGCAGGGGGAGTGGGAGAGGGAGAAGCAGGCTTCCCGCCGAGCAGGGAGCCCGATGTGGGACTCGATCCCAGAACCCTGGGATCATGACCTGAGCCGAAGGCAGACGCTTAACGACTGAGCCACCCAGGTGCCCCATCTTTCCCTTTTTATTTTTTATTTATTTATTTTTTAAAAGATTTTATTTATTTATTTGAGACAGAATGAGAGAGAGAGAGCACATGAGAGGGGGGAGGGTCAGAGGCAGAAGCAGGCTCCCTGCGGAGCAGGGAGCCCGATGTGGGACTCGATCCAGGGACTCCAGGATCATGACCTGAGCCGAAGGCAGTCGCTTAACCAACTGAGCCACCCAGGCGCCCCATCTTTCCCTTTTTAAAAAGGAGATGGAACTGCCCTATGAAAGGATGAAGCTTACGTGGTGTCTAAAAGCCTGGGCTTTTGAGCAAGTAAAGCTTGTTAATGTGTTGAACATTCTAGGTTCTAGTTCTCTCATCTTGAGAACAGTCACACATGCTTTGTATGAGTCTGAGATTACATAAGACTGTATCTGTAAAAATACCTTAACACTGGGTTTGGCCCCTAAAACACATGAGTAAGGCTCAATGATAAACAACAAATAGAGTGATAGGTAGCTAAGGTTTTTGAGTGTTCATGACATCCCAGGCATTGGCACACAATCACATTAAATTCTCATTATGAACCAGGGGTTAGACATATTTACTATTCCTATTGAGCAGATAAAGATACTGGAGCTTATCTTAATAAATAATTTTATACACAAATAATAAATGATGCTATACCAACTCTTCTGAGTAGAAACAAAAAGCAACAACTGAAGAAGGGAGGAAGAGAAGGAGGGAACAAAAGAGGCGGAAGACAGAGAGACAGGGACAGAGACAGAGACAGAGAAAAGAGTAGTTTCCTTTAGATGGTTGGAATGAGAAATACTCCTTTTCATTTCAGGGATTTTGACCATGCAGTTTCCTCTGATTATAAGGTCATCCCCATTCTCTGTCAAACTCTTTTCATCAGTTATATCTCAGTCTTATGCCAATCTTCAACTCCCAAGACTGGGTCACATTCTCCCCACCGTATGCTTTGAACTTTTCTTTCATCATGCTTGACACAATTGTAATTGTCTATTTTTCAGCCAAGGCTGCTAAACCAAAGTTCTGTGGAAAGGGGAATATATCTACTTTGTTTATTACTATATCTTCATGCTAAAGGATGCCTGGTAAAGAGAAAAAGCTCAATTATTAAGTGAATGAATGAAATAATAAAGAAGAAGACAAGTGAATGTGGGGCAGATGGTGATGATATATTCCACCAAACAGCATATGCAGCATATGCAGATATGGAAGTGAGAAATACAATAGAGCATTAAGAATTAAAATCTGGGGGTGCCTGGGTGGCTCAGTCATTAAGCATCTGCCTTCGGCTCAGGTCATGATCCTGGAGTCCTGGGATCGGGTCCCGCGTCGGGCTCCCTGCTCAGCGGGGAGTCTGCTTCTCCCTCTCCCACTCCCCCTGCTTGTGTTCACTCTCTCGCTGTCTCTCTGTCAAACAAATAAATAAAATCTTTAAAAATAAAAAAAATAAAAGAATTAAAATCTGTTGGATGACTTTTATTTTTTTTATTATTATGTTATTATGTTAAGTTAATCACCATACATTACAACATTAGTTTTTGGTGTTCCATGTTTCATTATTTGCATATAACACCCAGTGCTCCATGCAGAATGTGCCCATCACCAGGCTAACCCATTCTCCCAAACCCCTCCTCTCTAGAACTCTTAGTTTGTTTTTCAGAGTCCATCATCTCTCATGGTTCATCTCCCCCTCCGATTTCCCCCCCTTCATTCTTCCCCTCCTGCTATCTTCTTCTTCTTCTTTTTTTTTTTTTAACATATAATGTATTATTTGTTTCAGAGGTACAGATCTGTGATTCAACAGTCTTGCACAATTCACAGCGTTCACCATAGCACATACCCTCTCCAATGTCCATCACCCAGCCACCCCATCCCTTCCACCCCCCACCACTCCAGCAACCCTCAGTTTGTTTCCTGAGATTAAGAATTCCTCATATCAGTGAGGTCATATGATACATGTCTTTCTCTGATTGACTTATTTCGCTCAGCATAACACTCTCCAGTTCTATCAACATGGTTGCAAATGGCAAGATTTCATTCCTTTTGACGGTTGCATAGTATTCCATTGTATATATATACCACATCTTCTTTATCCATTCATCTGTCAATGGACATCTTGGCTCTTTCCGCAGTTTGGCTATTGTGGACATTGCTGCTATAAACATTGGGGTGCACGTACCCCTTCGGATCCCTACATTTGTATCTTTGGGGTAAATACCCAGTAGTGCAATTGCTGGATCATATGGTAGCTCTATTTTCAACTTTTTGAGGAACTTCCATACTGTTTTCCAGAGTGGCTGCACCAGCTTGCATTCCCACCAACAGTGTAGGAGGGTTGTTGGATGACTTTTATATGTGTGGCAGGGAGTGAATGAAAATGAAATCGAAGAGATAAGCAAAAAATAAGTCATGGAGGGACCTGTATGACATGCAAAGGAGCTTAGACTTGATCTTGTCAGTGATTGGGTAACTAGTTAGCTGTTAACTTACAAGCGATTTGATTCATGAGTTTCTCCCTGCACAGGGTGATAAAGAATTCATAGTCTAGGGGTGCCTGGGTGGCTCAGTCAGTTAAGTGTCTGACTCTTGATTTCAGCTCAGGATGTGATCTCAGGGTCCTGAGGCCAAGCCCCGAGTCAGGCTCCATGCTCAGCGTGGGTCTGCTTGAGATTCTTGAGGATTCTCTCTCCCTCTCTCTCTGCTCACACTTTCTCTCTCTCTCTCTCAAATAGATAGATGATAGATACATACATACATACATAAAATCTTAATAAGAAAAGAATTCATAGGCTAATTCAAACAAGCACAGGGGAACCCATGACATGGATACTTGCCTACTTAAATTTATTCCTGATTTCTTTATATCTTTCCTTCCCTTATTTTCTTTTAGCTTCATTTCCTCCTTTTCTTAATCTTAAAGCCAATCCATAGCTTCCAAACCATTCCCCTAAATGATGTGGCCCCTGCCTGTCTCCTCCCCTTCATCATGTGCACTCTCCCATTCACTCACCATATTCAAGCTCATGAGTCTTCTTTCAGATCTTAGAATCCACTAAGTCTGTCGTGAGCTCTATTCTTTTCCTAGGGCTGCCGTAACAAAGTACGGCAAACTGGTCACCTTAAAGCAATGGAAATGTATTCTCTCACAGTTCGGGAGGCCAGAAGCCTAAAATCAAGGCATTGAGCAGGGTTGATTCTTCTGGAGGCTCTTGAGGGAGAATCCTGTTGCTCCATGTCTTTCTCTTGGCTTCTGGTGGTTGCTGACAACCCCTGCTGTTCCTTGGCCTATAAATGTGTCACCAAGTCTGGCTTCATGTGGCATTTTCCTTGCTTGTGTGTCTGTGTCTCTGTGTGGTATCCAAATTTCCCTCTTCTTATAAAGGCACTTCCTCTTATAAGCCCATCCTAATCCATCATGTCCTCATTTCAACTTGATTGTATCTACAAAGACCCTATTTCTAATAAAACCCTATTTGACTTTCACAGATACTGGGATTTGAACATATCCTTTTGCAGGGTACAATCCAACCCACAACACCAGCCTAGAATCTTCCTTAGCCCTTCAGATCCTGGCATGGCTGTCTTCTGGTACTCCCTCAAGTACCAGCCCAAATGTCACCTTCCCAAGTCAAAAGTGATGCCACACTGAAATGTCCCCTTTCCCTAATGCCACACTTAATGCCTCACACCTATTTCTCAATCAGTTTCTATTATACCATCCAGCCTGATTTTCTTCATGCAGTTTTCACTATCTGACAGTATTTTGTACAAATATATATTTTTCGGTCTATGTCTTTCTGTAGAATGTAATCTCTGCAAAGAGCAGGGACCCATCTCTCTTGATTACTACTATAACCCTAGCACCTGGAAGAGTGTCTGGAATAGAGTGAGCTCTTAAAATCTTGCTTAATGAAATTCATTCTATATTCAGTCAGTTATTTATGGCCATGATAATAATGTATAACACACAGTCAAAAAATCTTATTGGCATACAACTATCAGTATTCATTGCCACAGTCAGGAGTTTACTGGGGGTTGGGTAGGTGGCTCTGCTTTCTGAGTTGGTCTTACATGTCTGGAGCTTGGCTGAATGTTAGTAATCTAGACTGATTGGGACTGGCCTCAGCTGGGGCACTTGGGACAGCTCAGCTCTCCTGGTCAGATCTGTCATCATCTAGCACCTAGCTAATCTAGACATATTTTCACAAAGAAGACAGCAAGTGGAAACATGCAAGATCTCTTGCAGCTTAGGCTCAGATCTAGTATGGAGAACATTTTGCCACATTCTAATGGACAAAGCAAGTCACATGGCCAAGCTCAGATTCAAGGGTGGAGAAATGAACTTATATCACTCTATAGTGAGATAAACTATAATATCACAAAGTAAAGGGCATGGATAGAGGGAAGAGCAAAGAATTGGGACCATAAATACAATCTACCACAAGAGTACTTTTGAATGTTACCTTCACTCCATTCTAGAACAAGATAGGGTACAAATAAATATCTATAGAAATAGAAGCGTTTTTTTTTTTCTGTTTTAAGACACCAAATAGATTGGCACTTCCCTCGTTTTTACTCAGAAGTACTAAAGTGTAGTAGAGTCTGATTGCATAGACTTGATTCTTATCTCTACCGTATACTACCCTACGTCATCCATAAAATGGGGACAATAACAATACCCATCCAAAGGATTTTTTGTAAGGAAGTAATACAAATAAAACGCTAAACATAGTGCTTGGCTTACAGTAAGCATTCAATAAACGATAACCACTATTATTAGCTATTCATTACCATTGAGGGCAGGAGTAGAATACATAAAGTCTTTATTACTTTCAGGACTAAAGTGTTCAGTATGGATTTATTTAAAACACTTTTTTCTTAAAATTTGCATGTAACTAATTTGGTTTATAAAAGTTTCCCCCAAGAATCAGTGGACCCTGGCATATCTATCATTTATACTGTAGATTAAATTAAAGAAAGCCATAATCAGAATTAAGAGTAAGACTAGTGGGGCACCTGGTTAGCACAGTTAGTTAAGCTGCTGACTCTTGGTTTTCGCTCAGGTCGTGATCTCAGGGTTGTGAGATCAAGCCCTGAGTAGGACTCCACGCTCAGCAAAATGTCTGCTTGAGATTGTGTCCCCATCTCCCTGCCCCTCCTGCTTGTGCTCTCTCTCTGAAATAAATAAATCTTTTTAAAAAAGAGTAAACTAGTATGTGCTCTAATAAAGTGAGATATCCTATGATTTATTAAAATTATATATAAATTATTAATCTATAATAATCTTCTGATTTGTACTATTTCATGAAATCATTAATTCTACTAGAGTCCAACTTGGGACCTATCTTGTGATTTAAAAAGCATTAGTTCAAAGGCACTCCTTCATTTGGACATATTTGATGGCTCAGCCAAAGAATATTGACTACTTCTGAAGAGAAAGTGTTCTGAAATGGTAACGTAAGTCTGTGGGAATGTGTGAGAAGTCACTAGTCAGAGCATTGTATTCCAATACCTTGGCTGAAGTTGTTCTTTTCCATTAAGGGATTACATTACATAAATAAGTAGAAAGGGCAGAAAGGAAGGAAGGAGGGAGGGAGAAATGGGGAGAGCAGGAGGAATTGAGGGAAGCTAAAAGGAAAGAAGATGGGAAGGAAGGAAGGAAGGAAGGAAAGAAGGAAGGAGAGAGGGAAAGAAGGAGGAAGAAAGGAAGCAAGGAAGAAAATTGTGCTATTTTTTATATCTGGAAATGTAATTGTCCCTTTTATTTATTTGTTTGTTTCTTATTCATAATTGTCTTTGTTATGTTTGGACAATTCCTCTTCCATGTGAATTTTAGGATCATTAGCTTGCCTGGTTCCAACAACAGCAACAATATTAAAAAGAACATTATTTGGAATTAATTTCAGGAGAATTTATATCTTTTTGATTTTGAGGCTTTTCTCAGCACACCTATCCATTTATTACTTTTTAAAAAAAATAACTTATTAGCTCTTAAAAATTTCTCCAAGATGATCTTGTTCATTTTTAAAAGTGACTATTTTAATTTTGTAAAAGTTCCTGTGCTCCTGGAAAAATTGTATATTCTTTATTTGTGGGGTGCAGGTTAAACCAAACTCAATAGTGTCCTTCATATATTCTAAATCTTACTAATATTTCTTTGCATAATGTTTATCAAAAAATATATGAAAATATTTTTCTATGAATATATTAAAATATTTCTTTATATGAATATATAACTTCTCATTACAATTCCATTGTTTTTTGTATCACCTATTTTAATGCTACCTTATTAGGTTATGTTTTTTCGTTTAATTGCTAGGTAGTGTCCTTCTTCACCTCTTTTTTTTAAAAGATTTTATTTATTTATTTATTTATTTATTTATTTATTTATTTATTTGAGAGAGAGTGTGTGTGTGAGCAGGCAGAGGGGCAGAGAGGCAGAGAGAGAGGGAGAGGGAGAGAATCTCAAGCAGACTCCCCACTGAATGTGGAGCCTAACATGGATCTCACGACCCTGAGATCATGACCTGAACTGAAACCTAGAGTGGACGCCTAACAGACTAAGCCACTTAGTCACCTCCCTTCTTCACCTCTTTTAATGCTTTTTATTATATATTTTATATTGTGTGAAGTTAATATTGCTTCACCCCATTTTTAAATCACATTTATGTTTCTTTTTCTCTTCTTTCAATCTTACTCTATGATTTCCTTTTTTGTGTATATCTCTTGAGGAATACATATCGGGTACTTGTTTCTTTTATTTATATAGTCTTAAAGCTGCATTTTTTAAGAACAAATTTTATGGAGTTATTTTTGTTCTTGTGTGTATTTTTGTGATTTTTATTATTTATTTTTAAAAAGAGATTTTTTTTTTAAAGATTTTATTTATTTATTTGACAGAGAGACACACAGTGAGAGAGGAACACAAGCAGGGGGAGTGGGAGAGGGAGAAGCAGGCTTCCCGCAGAGCGGGGAGCCCGATTTGGGACTCGATCCCAGGACCCTGGGATCATGACCTGGGCCAAAGGCAGACTCTTAACAACTGAGCCACCCAGGCGCCCCAAAAGAGATTTGTTTTTGTTTTGTTATTTAATTTTTGCCTTTTGAGTTAAATACAAAACATATTAATTTGTCACATAGACTCATAGAAGTATGTATACAAATTTACAATACATTTTTGAATTAGAAATTTTCTAAACAGTTTTAGATTTACAGAAAATGTAAGGTAGTACAGAGTTCCCCTATATCTCACACCCAGTTTCCCTGATTATTAACATCTTAATTTAATATAGTACATTTGTTACAATTAAAATGAACTAATATTGATAGATAATTATTATTTTTTTAAAGATTTTATTTATTTATTTGAGAGAGAGAGAATGAGAGAGAGAGCACATGAGAGGGGGGAGGGTCAGAGGGAGAAGCAGACTCCCTGCTGAGCAGGGAGCCCAGTGCGGGACTTGATCCGGGGACTCCAGGATCATGACCTGAGCCGAAGGCAGTCGCTTAACCAACTGAGCCACCCAGGCGCCCTGATAGATAATTATTAACTAAATCCATAGTTTATTCAGATTTCCTTAGTTTTTACCTAATGTTCTGTTTCTGTTCCAAAATTCCATACAGGGTAGCACACAACATTTCCTTGTCCTGTCTCGTTAGGCTCCTCTTGACTGTGACAGTTTTTCAGGCTTTCCTTGTTTTGGATGACCTTGACAATTTTGAAGAGTACTAATCAGGGATTCTGCAGAATGCTACTCTTTTGGAATTTGTCTGATCTCTTCCCCATGATTAGACTGGGGTTATAGAATTTTTGGAAGAAAACCGCAGAGATAAAGTACTTTTTTGTAACATCAAATCAGGGCTATATACTATCGGCATGATTAATGACTGTTGATCATGACCATTATCCGGCTGAAGTAGTGCTTGTCTTGTTCTCCACTGTGGAGTCATCCTTTCTTCCCCTTCCCATACTGTATTCTGATAGCTGTATCTATTTTATTTACTGTAATTACTGATGTATTTGAATTTATTTCTGGCATCTTATTTTTTTCCTGGTTATTTTACTCTTGAATTTCTTCTTTTTATTCTCTTAGTGCCTTCTACTTATTGATATGTTTTATTTCCTTTAATTTCTTATGATAGTTATTCTTAAATGTTGATAGCATTTTCTTACCCATGTATACATTTTTCTAAGAAAATATTTTATTCATTATATTTAACTTCTTGCCAGAAAAATAGGCTACCTGCAGATTACCATAATTAAAGCCTTAAAGTCTCTTTTCCCAGAATTTTCTTTGCATACATGTATGTCTATATAATTTAGCATAACAAATTATACATTTTTCAAATCAAGTTTATTGATACATAATTTATATCCAATTCTCTATCTTATATGTACAGTTCAATGAGTTTTGCCAAATGTATCGTTAGTTGTGTAACCACAACTGCAAGATACTGAATTGAATATTTCCATTGCCCAAAAGCTTCTCTTTGGTCCCTTCACCCCATATCCAGGCCCAGGCAACCACTGATGTGCTTTCTATCACTGTAGTTTTGCCTTTTCCAGAATTCGTTTTAAATGGAATCATAGAATATGTAATTTTTTATATCTTCTTTCTTTCACTTAGCACAATCATTTTGATTATCAGTAGTTCATTTCTCTTTTTTTCTTTTTCTGAATAATATTCCTTGTATGGATATATCACAGTTTATCCATTCACTAATCAATGGAGATTTAGATTGTTCTAGTTTGAGATTATCATGAAGATACCTGCTATGAACACCTAATAAGATTTTATACGGACATTTGTATTCATTTCACTTTGATACATACCCAGGAGTGGTTTTTCCGGGTAACAAATCTGTGCTTTAAGAAGTAGTCAAACTATTTCCCAAAGTGCTTATATCATTTTGCATTCTTACCTGTAATATATGACAGCACCAGCACCTGCCATTGTCATTCTTTAAAACTTTATCCATTCTAGTGGGTACACACTGGGGTCTCATTGTGGTTTTTATTTGCATTTTCCAATGTCCAACTATGTTGGGCTTATTTGTTACTTGTATCTCTTCTATGTGTCACTTACATCTTCCTTTTGTGAAGATGTGTATCCAAATTTTTTGCCATTTTTTTAATCTGGTTGTTTGTTTTCTTCATATTGATATGTAAGATTTCTTTATATATTATGAATAAAATTTCCTTGTCAAATATATGTATTAAAGTATTTTTCCCAGACTATAATGGACTTATATTTTCTTTGCAGTGTTTTCAATTAGCAAATGGTTTTAAATTTTATGCAGTCCTACTAATACATTTTTTTCTGTAATAGTTTTGTTTTTATTCTTGTTTAAGAAATCCTTCACTTACCAAATATTAGAATGATTTTCTCCTACCTTTTCCTATAGAATTTTAACAGTTTTAGCCCTTATGTGTAGATCTAAGATTTATTTCAAGGTAATTTTTATTTAAATGGTGGGAAGTATAGCCAATAATTAATTAATTAAAAATTTTAAAAAGATTTTATCTATTTATTTGACAGAGAGAGACACAGCTAGAGAGGGAACACAAGCAGGGGGAGTGGGAGAGGGAGAAGCAGGCTCCCCGTCGAGCAGGGAGCCTGATGCGGGGCTCGATCCCAGGACCCTGGGATCATGACCTGAGCCGAAGGCAGACGCTTAACGACTGAGCCACCCAGGCGCCCCTAATTAATTATTTTTATGTGAATGTGATATCTTACTGCTCTAGCAGAGTTGTTGAAAACATTTTCTTTCTCCATTTTGTTATCCTGGTAACTTTGTTGAAAATTAATTGATTGGATAGTTGTAGATTTATTTCTGGGCTTTATTCTGTTCCAAAGATATATGTATATGCTATACTTACCTTAATACACTATCTTGATATAGTAGCTTTTCAAATCAGAGGAGGCAACTCATCAAATTTTGTATTCTTTTTCAAAGTTGTTTTGGTTTTTCTATGATCTTTGCATTTTCATATAAATTTGATAATTGACTTGATGATTTCTACTGTGATGTTGATTGGGGTTGTGTTGACTCTACAGATTGAGGAAAAATTGACATCTTAACAATACTAAATTTTCCAACTCATTAACAGAGTATTTTTTCCATTCTCAGAAATGTTTTACAATATTCAGAGTATAGATTTTGCACATAGTTTGTTAAACTTATTCTTAAATACTTTACATTTTTATGATCTTGTATATAGTACTAGTTATTGACTATTTAACATCAGTATCTCAGTAATTAATTCATATTATAAACATTCTTTAATTTTGTTTAATGACCTTTCATCTTTCTAAATTCTTTGTATGTAATAGCTTTTAAAATTTTTATTAAAAAATCTGTGGGACTGGGCACAGTGTTCTTTGGATCAGTGTTTGCATGGTATATTTTATCCCATCTTTGACCTTGATCTATTTGTGTCTTCCCATTTAAAGAAGGTTTGGTATTTTTTAAATCTTATTTGACATCTTTGTCATTTAAGTAGAGTGTTGAGACTATTTATAATTTACCTAATTACTGATATAGTTGAGCTGAAATTTACCATCTTGCTATCTTACTATTTGTTTTCTAATTGTCTTATCTTTCTTTTTTGTTTTTTGTTTTTAAGTTTTCTTCCTTTTTAAAAATTATTTTAGTTCTTTTTTTAAGATTTATGTATTTGTTTTCGAGAGAGAGAGTGTGCGAGCAGGGGGAGGGGTAGAGAGAGGAGGGGAGCAGACTCCCCGCTGAGTGTGGAGCATGAGACATGGGGTTGGATCACAGGACCCCAAGATCATGACCTGAGCCAAAACCAAGAGTCAGATGCTCAACTGACTGAGCCATCCAGGCACCCCTATTTTAATGCTTTTTAAGATGTCATTATCTCCCCTATATTAGCTTATTAGCCTTCTCTTTGTGAGATATAATGTGCATTTATGTGCATATATCTGTGTGAGATATATATATATATAAATATTTTTAGTTGCAATATAGTTAAATACAACCTTATATTAATTCCAGGTGTATCGTGTAATGATTTGACATTTATATCCATTACAAAATGCTCACCATGATAAATGTGGTTACCCTCTGTCACTATACAAAGTTACCACAGTATTGTTAACTATTTCCCTATGCTACACTTTACATACCTGTGACTTATTTATTTTATAACTAGAAGTTTGTACCTCTTGATCCCCATTACCTATTTTGCTCATCCCTCCAGCCCTTTCCGCTCTGGTAACCATCAGTCTGTTCTCTGTATTTATGAGTCTCTTTCTGTTTTGTTTTGCTTTGTTTGTTTGCTTTGGTTTTTTAGCTTCCACATATAAGTGAAATCATACGTTATTTGTCTATGTCTGCTTATTTCACTTAGCATAATACCCTCTAGGTCTATCCATGTTGTCACAAATGACAAGATTTCATATTTTATGGCCAAATAATATTCCATTGCATATCTTGTTCATGGGAATATAAATTAGTGCAGCCATGATGGAAAAAAGCATGGAGGTTCCTCAAAAAATTAAAAATAGAACTACCCTATGATCCAGTAATTGTACTTCTCCGTATTTGCCCAAAGAAAATAAACAAACAAACAAACAAACAAAACTAATTTGAAAAGATATTTGCATCCCTATATTTATTGCAGCATTATTTACAGTAGCCAAAATATACAGGCAACCTATGTGTCCATTGATAAATGGTTTTATATTTTTAATGGTTATTCTACAATTTAGAATGTGCTTTTTTAGTATATCACAGTCTAACTTCAAATATTACACCATTTCATGAACACTGTACAAAACTTTATTTCAATAGACTTCCATTTCTTCAATATTTCCCTTCGTGTTGTAGTCTTATGAATTTTTCATATAATATGTAAACACATTATAAACAATATACATTGCTATTATCTTTGCATTATACAGTTAAATTTTTTAAAAGATATTAAAATGAGAAAATATGTATTTTATATTTATCCACGTTTACCATTTCCAGTGTTCATTATTCCATGGTTTAAATCCACATTTCAATTTGATATCATTTACCTTCTACTCAAAGAACTTCCTTTGACTTTTCTTATAGTGCAGCACTACTGTTGATATATTTTCTATCCTAATTTTGGAAAGATTACTCATATGTAAAATTGGTAGACATTGGTCCACAGGTCACTGAGGCTCTCGTTTTTGTTTTTTGTGGGTTTTTTTCTCTGTTAAATTTGCAGTTTTTAATTCCTATGTATTCAAGTTCACAGATCTCTTCTGCAGTTTCTAATCTATAGTTAAACCCATCCAGTTTTTTTCTTCATTTTGGATGATTTTATTTTAATCTCTAGAACTCTACTTCCATTTGAATTTCTTTTATATTTCCAATTTTTCTCCTTATTAACTCATTTGTTCCTTTACATTCTTGTCCATAGTTATACTATTTGGAACAGCTATTTTAACATTATAGTCTGCTTATTTCATATTTTATATTATAACAATCTTTTTCTTATTTCTGCTTAAGAGTCATATTTGCCTGCCTCTTTCCTTGTCTGACAGTGTTGACTGGATGCTGAAAATTGTGAATTTTACATTACTGAGTGCTGCATTTTATTATATTCCTTAAAAAATGGCACATGTTTAAATTACTTTCAGATTAGCTTAGAAATCTGAGGCTTGTATTGAAGTGTATTTAAATCAGGTCTGAAGCAGGCTTTAATACAGGGCAGGGATCCTGGAACTTCGTCGTCTCAGGACCCCTGCTGTCAGATTTCACAGTCCTGGGCTGCCTATTGCCCACTGTCTAAAAATATTTTGCTCATAGATTTTGTCAAGTTTTCTTGTGGTTTACAGTGAGATGACAATCCCCACAGCAGTTAATCTTTCATAAATGGAAGCATAAGATCTTGACTTTAAATCATCTTAAGTAAATCCCTCTTTCCCAATGTTTGCACCTCACACTAATGACAGCTTAAAATTTTATTTTTTCTCTTCCATATCAACATATTTAATTTTCATGCATTAAACCAACAAAGATAAGCAGGAATAACTAAGATATGAAGAACATAGCTATAACAGAGCAATAATGTAAATAAAGCTTCCTATAGACAATCAGGAACATAGAATCTCCAGAAGACCTAAATAAATAGCTCTACTTTATAATCTCAGAGAGAAGTTATTCAGATACAGTTAATATTTTATAGGACTTATTGATAACATCATAGCCACTGAGCTGAAACAATATAAAATGAAACAAAACATACAGAAATCATTGTAATGCTGTCTTACAAATGCCCATAAACGCTTACGATCATAATAATTCACCATACAGTTAGGAGAGCGTACCACATTTCAATCTTCTTGTTAAAGAAGATTTGTGTAAGTCGAGAGGCTTATATCTGTCATCTATAACTTGGCCATGGGGGCCATCCACCCGCTCCCCACCCACAACAGCAGCAATTAACTTTAGCCAATTGTGTTGATAATTCTGGCTGAGGTGGAATGCCCCAAAACTGCTATATTGTAGGTTTAACACGTAGTCTGTGACGGGGGGGGGGGGGGGGATGTGCCACCATTTTTTTTTTTTCATCTAAAATAATAAAAAGGTAATGTGGTCATATTGGAGATTAATGGTAGCTGTTCCAGGAAGGTGTTTGGAGCCTCCTGACATTTCTTGTCACTGGTGGTAAGAAAATGGACGAGAGTGGATTCATACTTTATCAGCTGTTCCTTGGGTAGCACATCAGCACTTGACGCTGCCTCACAGGCACTTAACCTAATTATAAGGTGGCCTCCTGATAAACTGCCTCTGCCTCTTACCTACTCTGCAGTGGAAGAATGGCTCTGTACTTTCATACTTGTGGCTTTAAAATATTTTATATTTCTCTTTAGCATTATGATTCTGGTTATTGCTACAATTTACGTGGGTTTTCAGTAGAAAATAAATGCAAGTCAATGCAAGCTAATGCACATGCAGTCGATGCCTTGCAAAGCTTTTAATCACACTTTCTTCCTGTACAGATCAATTGCTAATGAAGGTATCCAATTACTTTCCTCAGAGTGTGTTTGGGAATAGCATCAAGTGAAGAGATCTTGATATGGTCACCTGTTTATAACTATGCATTATTCATGAGACCTTTCCCATGTGCCTCAAATGCTGTAGCAGCAGAGATCCCCAACAACCCGTGGCTGGTTTGGCTTGGATTACACTGCAGTAGAGAATCTTTGTGTCCAATGGAAGAATACAGTGTCTTCTGCAAAAAGCAATGTGAGGACATAGCAATATATTTAATAATATAAGGTCCAGGAGAAAAGCAGACATTTAGAGATAATTCTTAGTAACTTTCTGTGATATGAAAGAAAATACATCAACACGTCTACTTTAATCAAACTGATTACACCATTGCCGACTCTCACTTGACCTAAATGTGTCCGTGCTTCACCTTGATCTAAGAAATTTCATTTAGTTGAGAGAACAGATACTTTTCTTCACCAGAACTATTAAGCATGATTGATGGAGCAATTAAACAGAAATACGTATTTAGCCAACAAAGATAGCTCTTTCACAAGCTGAAACAGCATGACGCATCCAATGATCAAAAAGGTACTCCTACTTCACTGTGCACTATTTTATGAATTTATAATAGTTTCCTTCCAATTCAGTTGTTGTTTAAGATCTTGGAGAGATTTGTACTGAGCACAAGTGAAAGTCAATGCAGAGTTGGAAACTACTGGTCATGATACCCATACAACTAACAAAGGCCAGTTATAATGGGATGTCATATTAGAGTGCTCTTTTCTTGACTGCACTGCAGCCTAACTATTTTTCTAGGTCTAAATGCTAGAGAATGTGATCTTGCTATAATGATGTGGATTTTTTTTTTTTTTTTTTTAAGATTTGGACCTTTGCCTAGAAATGTAAGGAAGAAGTTTGGGACATCACTTCAGTGTGACACATAGGTTCTTTTTTTTTTTCATAAAGGAGACAAAATGTGATCTAATTGCTACTACTTTATGCTTATCTGAACCAGGCACTTCTATCTTGTTGCTTATCATTCATTGATTATTGGCCTTACTTGTTTCGTTACAGATGGCCCATATCTTCACCCAGATTCCAATCGGTGGAAAGAAATTTAAAAGAATAGAATTTAGGGGCACCTGGGTGGCTCAGTCATTACGCGTCTGCCTTCGGCTAGTTCATGATCCCAGGGTCCTGGGATCGAGTCTGGCATCAGGCTCCCTGCTTGGCGGGAAGCCTGCTTCTCCCTCTCCCACTCCCCCTGCTTGTGTTCCCTCTCTCGCTGTGTCTCTCTCTGTCAAGTAAATAAATAAAATCTTAAAAAAAAAAAAAAGAATAGAATTTAGTTATATGGCCAGCTTTCACTGGAAAAAGAGGTTGTAAAAGGTAGTATTTATTCCAGAAGGCTGTGTTTAGCTAATAATTAAGCATGCTATTACCATAGAAGAAGGTGAGAGTAAATTTGGAGGGACTAACTGTCATTTTTTTACATACTTAGAGTCCTCTTAACAGTGAGAAAAGAAACCTTTATCTCATCTAAAGCTTACACTTAGAAGTGGTTTATTGAACAGTTTTCATTGTGATGCCTTGAGCTGTCTGCAGTTTGGGGAGGTCGATATCTCTTTTTCGGCTGGATAGACTGGAAGCTTTGAGAGCAGTAAGATTCAAAATTCTTGGTGATGGATTTCCAAGTGCTCAGGCTGGGTTGTGGCAGCAAAAAGTGATTTTCTGAGCAGGGGATTCAAACAATTGGGACTTGAAGCAAGAGAGGAAGAACTGGGCTGCAACTAGTGAAAGTGTTTGTTCTAATCATGTGCAGACCGTTAGTGTGTGGTGAAAGGCTAGACCAAGTCTCGTGATCATATCACATTAGTACCTATGGTACCTTTACCTACTAATAATTTGAGTTGTAGCATATAATACTTTTAATTATTTTATGTCTTTTTTCATGGTCTCTTGGGCTAGATTATAACTTTTAGAGGCAAGAGAGTCTATTTTATTTTGTTTTTCTACCTAAGCACACAACCTGGTAACCTGGCTTTTGGCATATATAAGACAGGCTATGATATAAGAATTTTAACACAAAAAGAAAATGAGACTCTATTTTGCATATTTTAAGATATTATTTGATATTAATTCAGATTTTTTACCCTGTATTTTACCCTTTTCCTGAAACTAATAAAACACTGTATGTTAATTATACTTGAACATAAATAAATAAATAATAATAAAACACAAGTATAGCATGTAATAAGATTTCTTTCTCTTCCTTCCTTCCTTCTTTCTTTCCTTCCTTCCTTCCTCCCTCCCTCCTTCCTTCCTTCTCTCGCTCTCTCTCTTTTCTCTTTTTCTCTTGGCTTAATGAAGAGAAATGAGATGTAAGCTTTCTCTGGCAGAAATTATTATAGGAGATAGGATTTGAATTCTTTCGGTCTCAAAAACTACAAAAGGCCAAAAGTTTGGTTGGTATATGGATCAGGGATAAGCTCTTATTGAAAAAAGTCATAGTACAAGGAAATAATTTGTGGAGAGTTCAGCAAATGGGCTTATAAAAGGTGTGGGCAAGGTGTAAGGAGAAATCAAGGAATTCTGCTTCTAAGCCTGAAAGGGGCAGTACAGGCGTCATAGTTACTGGAAATCTCTAGAGAATAGATATCAACTGTAAGGAAGGGTCCTTCACAGAAGGTGTGGTCACAGGCAAAGAATGGAAACAAACCTAGTAATCTGGGAAGGAGAAAGCACTTTTTTCTGGTGCTTTTTATTGGCCAAACCCAACCAGAAGCCAGAGGGCAAGAGAACCCACTGAAGCAGCTGTTGTGAGTGAGTCTTTAAGAGGAGAGCAAGGAGAGAGAAGGAGAATGGTTTTGGTGGAACACAGGGTAGATATCCAGGACAGCTGATGGTTCATGGTTACAAATACATGACTTTTTTAAAAGATATATTTATTTGTTTGAGCAGGGGAGGGGCAGAGGGAGAGACAGAGAGAGAGAGAGAGAATCTTAAGCAGGCTCCACGCCTAGTGTGAGCTCCATCTCACAAACCCAAGATCATGACCTGAGCCTAAATCAAGAGTCAGACGCTTAACTGACTGAGCCACCCAGGCACCTCCGAGGAACACATTTTGAGAACCACTGTTCTAAATGAAGATTTATCCATGCAAAAATTGATCATAATTTTTGATGGCCTAATTACATTTTTATTACTATTATTCTTTGTGTTAAATAGTGATGCTTGTTAATAATGATAATTCTAAGCAGCCCGATTACTGGCAATATAATTTTACACTACTTCTAATAGTTAGTATTTAGTACTTTCATAGTATTTTAGTTATTTTTAGTATTTAGACTAATACTATATTTATATAATTGTCCAATTAAAGTGATGTCTCATTTATGTGATATTGGAAAATGAAATATTCTACATTAATTAACTTTTCCTTTAACAGTTTTTTTTTTTTTTTTGACAGAGAGAGACACAGCGAGAGAGGGAACACAAGCAGGGGGAGTGGGAGAGGGAGAAGCAGGCTTCCCACCGAGCAAGGAGCCCGATGCGGGGCTCGATCCCAGGACCCTGGGATCATGACCTGAGCCGAAGGCAGACGCTTAACGACTGAGCCACCCAGATGCCCAGTTCTTGCAAGGATTGTACAAAGGTAGTACTTTCCTTGATGCATAAGGAGGAGTTAATTCATTATATCCACTGGATGGTTTAAAGGCACTGGGGCTTAATTTTTGCAAGAAGGGCTGTTGAAAATGGATCTAAATGAGTCCTTGTAATGGTAGGATGGAGACTGATCTGCCCAAGAACACATGGTTTAAAGGGTGACATAAAAACTAGAACTGAAGCTTTAAAAGCAAATGGAGCCACTTTTTCCTTGTTGTTTAATTTAGCATACATCTCAGAGAAATTTTTTTTTAAAGATTTTATTTATTTATTTGGCAGAGAGAGACACAGCGAGAGGGAACACCAGCAGGGGGAGTGGGAGAGGGAGAAGCAGGCTTCCCACGGAGCAGGGAGCCCGATGCGGGGCTCGATCCCAGGACCCCGGGATCATGACCTGAGCCGAAGGCAGACGCTTAACGACTGAGCCACCCAGGCGCCCCTCCTTTAACAGTTTTAACAGACCTTTAAAAAATATGTTATGAGACTTTTGGTTGAGACAAGATGTCATAGACCACATTTTCTCTGGTCTTTTCTGCTAAATACAACAGTGCACAAAACACCACCAAAGAAGGACCCTGAAGGTGGTAAAAAGAAGGCAAGCTGATCTGAGACCCCACAACTGGAGACATAGCGCCGTGAAAGGCATCTTGCATCCCAACACCCAACAGCAGAAGTCCACCCACCCTTGATCTAAAAACAGAAGGTAGTCCAAGTAGGCTTATTCTTCCCCTGAATCTAAAGAGAGTCCCTCTGGCAACTTTAGACAAGCCTGCACTACTGACAAGAATTTCTTGAGGGCCCTACCAAAAATAAGGTGACTGGGGAAGAATTCTCCTTTTCGGCTGTGCCTGAGATGTCCCTTTTCTAGCGAAGCAGGTGGATGGAACTGGCCAAAAGAGACCAATCTGCAAAAGGTGGTCTGATCCAGAAAGGCTTTTTGATCCAGAAAGTCTCTCTTTGATCCAGAGGCCTGCATAAGACTCTCCTTCCTTGTCCAGAGACACTATAATGGGTGGGTGAGCCAGCAAGGAGGATGTAGCCACAAGTAGCCTATTTCAGAGAGCTTCCTTTTCTCATGAGCTACAAGTAGAGGGATTCTCCTCTTTTCCCCCACCATCACTGAGAAAAACCAGATTGCCTGACCTGTGGAAACTTCTTCCAGTCCCTTAGGCAGCACCAACAGAAACCAGTGGGAGTCCAAGCTGCACCAGATAAACCAAGAAGACCAAAATAGCACCACAAAGCCTCTAAAAAATTAAGCCACCAGAGAACCACAGCTCACAAAAACAGATCAAGACCTATGTGCTAAACCTAAATAGTGTGACTACCTGCTAAAATGAAAGACTTAAATAGGATCCAGTATTTCCCACCATGGTAGAAAAATTCCCTGAGTATGATGAAAAAAAGAAATCATTCAGCATACTGAAAACTAAGAAAATCACACCTTGAAGGAGAAAAGACAATTAGCTGACACAATACTGAGATGAATCAGATATCAGACTTACCCTGAAAAGTATTTTAAGGCATCCATTATAACAATGCTTCAACAATCAATTATAAATTCTCTTGAAACAAATTAAAAAAACAGAAAATCTCTGAAGAAATAGATTTTAGAAGAAAAAAACAAATGGATTACTGAACTGGAAATACAATAACAAATAAAAAACTGAATAGATGGCTTAATAGAATAGACCGAAGATGACAGGAGAAAATCAGTGAACTTGAATATAGAACAATAGAATTCACCCAATCTGAACAATAGAGAGGGAAAAAAAATTGACTGGAAAAAAAATGAACAGAGCCTCAGGGACCTATGAGACAATAACAAAAGAGCCATCATTCATGCAACACAATCCCAGAAGGAAAGTAGAAAAGAATAGAAAAGTTGTTTGAAGAAGTATTGGCTGAAAAATATCCTAAATTTGGTAAAAGACACAAGCTTGTAATTCCAAGAAGCTGAGTAAGTACTAAGCAAGATAAACACAAAGAAATCCATGCCAAAGATACACCGCAGTTAAAATTTTGAAAAGTAAACACAAAAAAAAGTCTTGAACGCAACTAGAGAGAAATGAGTATTACCTGCAGGGGAATACCAATTCAAATGATAATGGATTTCAAATCTGAAGTCATAGAAACCAGAAGAAAATGGTACCATATTTTTCAAGTGCTGAAATAAAAGAACTGTCAGCCACATATTCTATATTCTGTGAATCCATACTTGAGGAATGAAAGAGATTTAAAAATATGTTCAGAAAAAGAAAAGCTAAAAGAATGTATTACTAGCAGACATATTCTTTTTTAAAGTTTAGTAATATATTTTGTTTAACCCAAAAATGTATATCAAAATGTATATCAAAAATGTTATCATTTCAACACATAAGTACAAAAATATTAAAGAGGAATAAAATATCTTATTCTTAAAGATTGGCTAAACAAAATTCTTCAAATAGAAAGGAATTGATAAAAGAAAGAATGCTGGAGCATCAGAAAGGAAGAAGGAATAGGCAAAGAGCAGAAATACGGGTACATTCAAAGAACCATTCATTTCCTCATGAGTTTTAAAACCATATTTGATGATTGGAACAAAAATTATAGCATCATGGTCATCTAGGTGGTTAAGCATCTGACTCTTGATTTCAGCTCAGGTCGTGATCTAAGGGTCATGAGATCGATCGAGCCCCATGACAGGCTCCATGCTCAGCATGGAGTCTGCTTGAGATTCTCTCTCTCTCCTTCTGCCACTCCCTCAACTCGTGCATGCTCTCTCTAAATAAATAAATAAATAAATAAATAAATAAATAAATAAATAAATAAATAAATAAAATCTTTATAAAAAAATTATAGCATCATCTGATTCCCATGACAATGATACTTAAAAATAAGGAAGACAAAGGGATATAAATAAGAATGAGGTTTCCACACTTCACTCAAAGTGGTAAAATGTTGACGTTAGTGAACGGTATAATTCATACATAGATAGAGGGACAGATTAGTAATACTCAGAATGACTACTATATATATACATATATATATGTATATATATATATATACACATACATATATATACCAAAGATATACAAGAGATACATTCAAAACCAAAATCAAGATGGAATCCTAAAACATATTTAAGCTTTGTGTGGGCAGGCCAGAAAAGAGAAACAGAGAAATCAGAAATAGAGAAATGAGACCAGAAGAAACAAATAGAAAACAAAAAATAAACAGAAACCTTAAGTGCTAACATATTAATAATTACCTTGAATGTGAACGGTCTAAATACATCAATAAAACATGGATTAAAAAATGTGACCCAGCTATATACTGCTTACAAGAAACTAATTTCAACTTCAATGACATCTGTCTGTTGAAAGTAAGAGGATGAAAAAAAAGAAGACTGCCCTTACCAATGTGGGCAAGCATCATCCGATTCACTGGGGGCCTGAATGGAACAAAAAGATGGAGGGAAAGGTAAGTTCTCTCTCTGTCCTTGAGCTAGGACATTCATCTTCTCCTGCCCTTGGACATTGGAGTTCCTGGTTCTTGGGTCTTAAGATTAATTCCAGGTCTTGTGCCCCTCCCCACATTCTTTGGCCTCTGCCTTGGACTAAGAACTATACCATGACTCCCTTGTTCTCAGGCCTTAGGATCTGGGTTGAATTATACCACTGACTTTCCTGATTCTCCAGCTTGCACATGGTATATTGCCACATATCTCAGCTTCTTTAATCCTGTGAAACATTTCCCATAATAATAAAGACCCTCTTATAAATCTATATACAGGTATCCCTCACTTTTCGAAAACTTGAGTCACACCACTTTGCTTTTACAAAAGAGCTACATTAGTACCCGTTATCGCTAACCAAAAGAAATCCAAAGAAGATTTTCACTTTTATGAAAAGAAAAAAAGAAAAGAAAAAATTAAAGGAAAAGTGAAAATAGCATTGTTGTTTTTTTGTTTTTTTGTTTTTTTTTTGCCATAAGCTGTTATCCAGGCAGTGAGAGCGGCCCCACCAAGCTCCTTGCCTGGACCTACACTCAGCATCTCAGCATCAAACTGCCACACCTTTTTTTTTTAAAAATTTTATTATGTTATGTTAATCACCATACATTACCTCATTAGTTTTTGATGTAGTGTTCCATGATTTATTGTTTGCATATAACACCCAGTGCTCCATTCAATACATGCCCTCTTTAATGCCCATCACCAGGCTAACCCATCCCCTTACCCTCTTCCCGTCTAGAACCCTCAGTTTGTTTCTCAGAGTCCATAGTCTCTCATGGCTCGTCTCCCCCTCCAATTCCCCCCCTTCATTTTCCCCTTCCTACTATCTTCTTCTTTTATTTTTTTAACATAAAATGTATTATTTGTTTTGGAGGTACAGGTCTGTGATTCAACAGTCTTACACAATTCACAGTGCTCACCATAGCACATACCCTTCCCAATGTCTATCACCCAGCCACCCCATGCCTCCCACCCCCCACCACTCCAGCAACCCTCTCTTTGTTTCCTGAGATTAAGAATTCCTCATATCAGTGAGGTCATATGATACATGTCTTTCTCTGATTGACTTATTTCGCTCAGCATAATACTCTCCAGTTCCATCCATGTCGTTGCAAATGGCAAGATTTCATTTCTTTTGATGGCTGCATAATATTCCATTGTATATATATATACCACATCTTCTTTATCCATTCATCTGTCGATGGACATCTTGGCTCTTTCCGCAGTTTGGCTATTGTGGACATTGCTGCTATAAACATCAGGGTGCACGTACCTCTTCAGATCCCAACATTTGTATCTTTGGGGTAAATACCCAGTAGTTTTACAAATGACATATCAGATAAAGGACTAGTATCCAAAATCTATAAAGAACTTATCAAACTCAACTCCCAAAGAACAAATAATCCAATCAAGAAATGGGCAGAAGACATGAACAGACATTTTTCCAAAAAAGACGTCTGAATGGCCAATAGACACATGAAAAAGTGCTCAAACTGCCACAGCTTTGAACTGTGTTTGTGAGCATCCATACTTCATCTTGATATATTTTGTGTATTTATTAGCAAGTTGTGTCCTAAGGTATCAGAAAAGCCTAAGAGGTTTTTTTGGGTTTAGGAATGATAAAATTTTTTTTCACATAAATTAGTGGTAATTATTTCTTTTCTTTACGTCATTTCAGCTTATAAAAGGTTTTATAGGAACACTCTACTATTGGATAGTGGGGGAAACCTGTGTGTTCTATTAGTTTTGTTTCTCTGGAAAATCCTGACTACTACCTTCTTAAGGATAAAGACAACCTTATTTATCTCTAAATTGTTGTGTCTAATAGCTAGGAGGTGTTGAACAGAATCTTATGAAAACAAAAATGGGAGAGAGAAAGGGAAGATTGATGATGAGATTTTATATGATTGGGAACTCTGAACTTATGGATCATTTTAAGAAGTTACTCTTATGTGATGTAGACATAGAATCCAGGACTAGGGGTGTTGTGCCTCCTGGATGGTTCATAAACTAACTAGCTGGAATTGAGAGAAAAATCCTTTGAGCTCACATGTGTTTTTGAAGTCAAAGAAGATAAGAGGTTCACTTACAGATGAGGAGATGAGTAAGTGTCTGACCCTGACAGTGTTAGGTTCTCTAACATAAAAGATGAAAGTCCCCACCTGGAGAGTGAAGACCCCATCACTCACTGGAGTTCTATATTGACTGTTAGAATTGAGAATGTGGACCTGGAATCTCTGGAAAGAACAGTTAAAGAAGGAGAGGGTTCAAGAACAAAAGGACAAAATAAAGCATATCTGGGAAGGGATCAGGGTGCTCAGAGTAATTCTGCTCTAATTTTCCATCCAATCTCTGGAGTACACGTTTTTATCTTGTCTTTAATTCCCCTTTCTCTTTATAGTCTAGCCGGAAGAACCAAAAGCTCAGAACCTTAGGTATCATCTCTGTATGGACTCCTTTTCTTAAAAATGTCTCTGTGTTGATTACAGTTACCTTCTTCTCTAATTGATAAAATCTTTCTTTTTCTTCTAGGGTCCACTTTACTAACTTTACCTATAATTTTCAATGTAGAACCCATCATTCTTTCCTGAATACATATTGGGATTTACACCAATAGTATAAAAATTACCATATATTATAATTAGCTGTTTTCCCTCAGTAGTCAGCAAGTTCTCTAGTCTCAGACTTATCTTTGTATTTATGTATTATGTATGAGTATCTATACAGGCTCTGGGTTTATATCTAGTACCTAGCATACAATAAATATTGAATGAAAAAACTTCTACAGTTTTATTCCTTGTGTCTTTCCTTTTTCCAGGGGTTGTCTCTACTTTTAAAATTCCCTCCACCAAAGGAGAGATTGAGAAAGAGAAAGGGGGAGGGAGAGAGAGAGAGAAAGAGAGGGAACTTATCTCTCTTCAACAACTTAATTCATCTTAAACTTCTGCCTCTAGCTAGGTCATTTATTACTAGACAGTTAGCGTAGATAGGGGTTAGATATTAAGGCTCTAAAACTAGACCTGGTTTGAGGTTCTGGCCTTGTTGTTTACAAGTTCTGTGCCATATAGAAGCTCTTATAACCCTTCTAAGTTTATTTTGTTCATCTATAAAATGAAAATTATCATTGTTTCATGAGTTGTTATGAATGCCTCACTCATGCATGACAAATACTTAGAACAAGGCTGGGCATAGTAGTCTGTTCAATAAACGGTAGCTATTTCCAGTATCTTTAAAACGATTTTAAAGTATATTCATTATATTTATTAAAGGAGCAGACAGAAAATTTTTAAAGAAGCAGACTGACAAATCATCGCACACCAATCAGTTTAATTTCAGCATTATCCTCCATAAAGCAAATTCTAATTAATACTGAGATATACCTAATAAACTTATGACTTTGATAGGAGTACTTTGTAAATTTTGTCAATGTGTAAGCGTCTCTGTTAAGCTTACTAAAATTTATTTTACAATTTTTTTAACCCAAAGGAAGCACAGTTTTGCCAGTTTTGAATTTTGAGCCTGAATGAATAAGCTTTAATGTAATTAGGCTCATTTGAAAAAATTTTTATCATACAAAGTAGGCGACCTTACTTATCAAAGAAAAAAACCCAAAGCTTACTGTGGTTAACAGGTTGTATTTATTATTTTCTATAGTTTCTAAAAAGTAGAATATATTGTAAGACTTTGTTAAAAATAATTCTTTACACAGTTTTTGGAAGGTTAGTGGCAAACATGGTTTACAAGTAAAAGATATAATTTTCAAACTAAAATCAGTTAATGGTCTTGATTTTACAGAAGCAAGTTAAGGTTAAGTTTAAATATCTGAAGCGGTTTCTACATTAAAGCATTTCCAAGAAATAGAAAACTAAGAAATTTAGATAAAGCACCAGCTGTCACCATGTCACCAAGTTAACACTAGTTCCTCACTGGTCCCCATCACATGATGACAAATGGGAGGAGAAAGGGAAGGAACACTTATAGAAAGAAACAGAATCCTGAAATTACATTTACTTAAGGGTTTCCCCCAAAGGCATCTTGGTCAAGTTAATACATTTCTGAGGAGCAGAAATAGGTTATAATAGTTAAGGCTCAAGATCATGCATTCATAATAAAATACAAATACTGACATTTAAGTGATATTGAATGTCATACAACATATTTAAAGTTTGCCATTTAAGTCAACAGTATACATATTTTCTTTCTGAATCCTTTAGGATTTTGTAGGCACATTGAAATCAATCTTCATACAAAGGGAACAAATATCAGAATCTTGTATTACATGGATCCAAGTGGCTGCATTTATGATTATGTCAAAAAACAACTATTTGTACCTATCAAAGATAGGTACCTTTTAAAGATAATTTTAATAGTGAAAATTAATGTTTAGGATTTTCAAGTTTTTCAAACACAAAACATTTTACAGAGTGTGTGTGTGATTAGAATAAAAACAGCAAAAACAAACTTAGGAAGATAAATAAGTGAAAACTAATCTGTATACACTAATATTACATAACATTACCAACAACAAATTTGTATTTTGATCTCCTACTCGGTGTCCTCACAGTTTCAGTGGTCATTTTCTTCCTCTAAGTTACAGAGAATCGTAAAGAATAGTGAAAAGTATTTCAAAGTGGACACAGTTTCCCAAGTAAGGATCAAGACTCTGAAAATGCCTGGACATAATGGCAACCCTTGACTCTTCTAATTCATATTATGACTTTCATTTGCCAGACCTCAGATGTTCCATTATGGATAAATGGTATAATATATATCAGTCTTATGATAAGATAATACATGAGTCTACTAACAGTTTCTATATCATTTTAGTAAACGTATACTTTAAAAAAGTATAAATGAGGAAAATATAGGCCATAATTCTAGGTCTCTTTGTGCTTCTTATTCTCTGAATCCATTATGTTGAAGAGCTAGAGCTTAGGTAGAACTAGCCAAAGAGATGAAAAACCAGGAATCCAAAACCAATCAAATAATATTAATCCTCAGTAAAAAAATAAAAGAAAACAAAAACCAAAACCAAGGCTCCAGTCAAACAAACATGGTTTGGATCAGCCCAAGAGGATCTGTGGTTGATCTCAAAGGAACTTTCTAAGAACTGCCTTTTTCTCTTCCCCCAGTTGGCATCTGTCTAGGCAAGTTAATGATTTAATGGCCTGTAGCACTGTATTTTTTAACACTATCCCACCTTAAGAAAGTACTTACTGTACTTGCTTATTTGTAACTAAGTCCTTGAATCCCATAAAGTAGACATAAAATATATGAGGAAGCCCCTTTTGCTACTAGTTTCTACTATCACCTCCCCAATCCTCTAGGAGAAGCACACCCCATAAAAGCCAGATAGAGAAAACAAGCCATTTGGATTATCAAATGGCAATTTTAAGGCATTTTAACTCACGAAAGTGATTTTAAGGGGTTGTCTTGGTTAGACTGAATATACAACGGTAAAAAGTAAACTTGACATGGAGTCTTGTGAACACAAGCTTAACTTCCATGGATTGTAGACAACTGGTGAGTAAGTAAAATCTTTACTTCTTTGATCTTTTTGTTTCTGATTCAAACTTCTAACATTTTTAGAAGGTGAAAAGGTGGTAAGTGGGATTAGATTTGGCCTTGAATAATTGACTTTTCCTCAGCTTTGTCAAAATAGGCATTTCCTGCAGTAGCTTGAACTTCCTTGTCATCATCTATCATACGAATATCTGATGCATTTTTGTCGTTTTGCCTCAAGCGGTAACTTTTATAAGCACGTTGAATTATGGTTGCTGAGATTGCCTCTTGTTTTCGTTTCAGGGTAGTTGTAATTGGCTCATATGTGATCCTAAAAGGGTTGGCTGATACAAACCCTGATTCCATCTCTGAAATCATTTTCTCCATCCTCAAATCTTTACCCATAACTCTCTTTGTTAAAGCAAGTAAGATGTCAAGGCAATGAATTCTGTCTCCAGCAGCCATGGGAAGATCCATGGCAATGAGCTGGCCCTTGTTTGGTTTTGCCATAAACAGAGGAGGGTCAAGAGCAGCTGCAAAATCTGAAAGCTTGCTAGAGTCTATATACTGTGTCCTATCAGGATCAAACCGCTTCCATACCTGAAAAAATCTCCTAAAATCATCTTTACTTAATGTCTTGCCATTTTTTTTAGAAGCAATATTTAAAAATTCCATGACAACAACAATGTACATGTTTACTATGATCAGCCATGATATGAGTATGTAACTGACAAAATAAATAATCCCAACAACGGGGTTACCACAATCTCCTCTAACCTGAGTCCCAGGGTTAATTTTATCAGGATCACAGTCAGACCATTTACTGTTGAAAATTGCATTGAGCATCCCATCCCAGCCAGCAAATATTGTAACTTGGAAAAGACAGAGCATACTGCTACCAAAGGTTTCAAAGTTGGACACATCATTAATTCCAGCTTCCTTTTTAACATAGGCAAAATTGTACATTCCAAAGATGGCATAGACAAACATGACCAGGAAGATGAGAAGACTGATGTTCAATAATGCTGGGAGAGACAACATCAAAGGGAGCAGTAGATCACGGAATACCTTTGGTCCTTTCCCAGGACGCAGGATGTGGATAATCCGTGAGAGTCGTATCAGTTCCATAATGGAAGGAGGCACAAGGTAGTATCCTATCGTCATAGGTAGAAATAGTTCTTGGTGTGGGAGAAGATAAAACAGGCAATAAAATCATTTAAATATGATTGTATTTAGAGGAATATAAATTATTTTATTTCATTTATTATTTCAATTACTTATTTCAACTATTTATTTATTGTTTCAAGTATTATTATATCATTTTTTCTATATGTTAAGATCATTTTATTAATCCTTCCCATACAACAGAACATACTGAAAGTGGGAATTAGCCAAATATTAATTGTGGCAATTTTCAGGGTCTCTAGCAAAATTTGGGAGAGAATTACATGTATCATCATCTTAAGAGTACTATTGGTCAAGTACTTGTGGAATCACAGATGGTATAGTTGTATAAAGAAATTTAGTTCAATCCAGTCTTTATTGGATATCTAATAAAGGTGTCATGCAAATATGCAAAAGTGAATGACCTGACTTTTGTTCCCAAAGACCTTATAATCTAGAGAGTAAAGGTAGATATTTAAAGTAATTATAATGCAAGGTAGGAAGACCTAGTTGATAAATATAATTACAAAAATGTCTGACATTCAGTGATTCACAGATTATAATTTAATTTATTTATTTCATAAATAGTATTTGGGCCCTTAGCAGCTTTAAATTGAATTAAGTAAATGAGCCTTGGCCTAGAACTTTTTTTTTGTAGCAGTTGTGGGTAGATGAGGGGACTATGGGAGTGAGAGACATAACAATAAAACAAGGTAAAATTACAGTTACCCTAAAAGTATAGGGGATGTTCTCTGGAAATACTGGAGAGAGTGAGGTTCATTTTGAGTTGAGAAGGTGGGGAGGAAAGAATCCCATGAAGCTTCTAAATGAGATGGTATATTTGTTGAATCTGGAAGGATCATGTCTCATATTTCCATTCAATTTGGTCATTGTCGGTGATGACATTCTCTCTGACATTCTATCTTACCTATATCTTCATCTCCACATTGTTTTAGTGAATCTTCTGCTCTGACTCAAATTTTCATTTGTCCTCACAATCTTCCAAATTCTTCCATTATGCCAGAGGTATACCTATTTAATTGTAGACAATTTTTTCTACATCCTCTTCACTACATTTTCTTCACCTCCTTTCTTAAGTAAAATCTGACTTTATCTTGAGGACACTATCTCCCTTGGGACATTGTCAAACGCAGACAGCTCTTTCTTCCTGCTCCATATTTCTCGGGGTAGAAAAATGGAACGACCAAGCATCTTTCATTCTTTACAATGTGATTTCCACACACTTTAAGTCAATTTTAGAAAGAAAAAAAAGAATTTTCTGTCCTGACACATTGTGGATCATGCCATTGAACTGTACTATTGCCTACCATTTCTTGGCTCTATGATCTATTTATTCCTCCTCATTTACACTCATTGGAGACTTAGTACTTGGCTCACTGTGGCTCTTTCCACCCCAATACCTACCATCAACAGCTCATTGAAAGGCCAGTCTTTTTTTCTTTGACTTTCTTAACTGTAATAATTTCCATCATTTAACTTTAGTCATATGCAGCTATGGCCACATTCTGGACCCAGGATTCTTCACCTTCTGAGATTTCAAATTCAAACAGCTTTCTGTCTGACCGTGATTTGCTCTCCTTCGAGATCTCTGATTCAGTAACTCTCACTTTCATCCCAAAGGGCTTTTTAATTCCATATTCCTCTATTTTCTTCCTATCAGCCCCTTCCTGCCTTTATGTACTTTTCTTTCAAGCTTCTTGTGCTTGTCTATCAATAGTTGGACTGCTTCTACTACCAAATGAACAGATTGAATTTTCTGGAAGCATAAGTGGGCAGATAGTTTGTCCACATTTTCACTACTAACTATATAGAATAGTGTCTGACACAATAAACATTTAAATATTGTCTCTCATGGAGCTTACATTCTAGTATGTGTCTTATGTGAAGGCAGTCAATAAACAAACTTTTCCCTGCCTAAAACATTTTTATTCTAGAATCTTTACTTGGTTATCCCCTTATCCAATATGTCTCTATTTAGATTTTCTTCATCCATGCAGTTTCCTCTGACCTCTACTTACTGTTAGGTTCCCCTCACTCTTTTGTGCCACTGTAATACCCTGTGCTTCTTCCCTTATCACAATGTTAATAGCACATTAAATATGTACTATTTAATCATCCGTATCCCTTACTAGATTGTAAACTATGTGCATACAGGGATTATGCCTACCTTGTTTACTATTGGATTCTTTGCATATAGCATAATGTCTATTCACAAAGGGGATAATCAAATATATTTGTTAAATAAAAGATGGAGATTCCCGGGTAAGAGAAAACTGGTGATAAATTTATTAAAGCCTAACACTCTAGTGTTGTGAAAGTTGTAAACAGTTTTAGAGATTAGAGAAAAAAGAAGACTAGGGACCCTGAAAGGTTATATCATGCTAAGACATAAAAAGCTCCTTCTAGAGCCATCCTAGAAAATACTGTATGTGATACACTGAAGGGGTGACCTCTGAAGTAAAGTGTATGTATTAATTCAACAAGTATTTTTGAATACCTATAGCTGTCAGGTAAGTGTACATGTATGAATGCAAAAATATAAGCCATTCCAATTGGAATAAGAAGGATCCCTTCTCTGTTTTGCCTATTAAGAGACTATATCTCAGGACACTTTCAGTATAAGAACTTGCCTGAATTAGTATTACTATAAAAGAAAATCTGACTAAAAATCTTACCTGTAACAGAGAAAATGACCACCATAAAATCAAAAATGTTCCATCCGATGGTGAAATAGTTGCAATGGAAAGCGATGAGCTTCAGTATACATTCTCCAGTGTATAGTATAATAAGAATTAAGTTAATCCAGCAGAGAGCAATGTCCATATTTTGACTCTGTTCATCACTTTGTATCATAATGGTTATTGCTTGAAAACAGATAAGAGCTATAATGATGGCATTAAAAACTTCATTTGTTACCAAGTCAAAGATGAATCCTTGGAATTTGTTCTGTGGATGAAAAAAGGAAAGGTATAACAGCCTTATTAATAGGTTATATACACACACATATTGTCTGTATGTTTATAATTTCCCTCCTAGCATAAACAGGAAAATACATGAGAGCCTAAGTTTTTACCAAACTGTAATTATATTGTATATAGTCAAAAAAACAAAAGACCATCCAAACTTTGTTAAGGAACATATTTTTAAATTTTGTCAAAAGCATTTGTAAAGAATTTCAAGAACACCTTTCATTTTTATTTTTATTTATTTATTTTTTTTTTTAAAGATTTTATTTATTTATTTGACAGAGAGAGACACAGCGAGAGCAAGAACACAGCAGGGGAGTGGGAGAAGGAGCAGCAGGCTTCCCGCCGAGCAGGAAGCCCGATGTGGGGCTTGATCCCAGGACCCCGGGATCGTGACCTGAGCCAAAGGCAGACGCTTAACGACTGAGCCACCCTGGTGCCCCAACACATTTTCATTTTTAAAAGAGAATATACAAAAGAATTTTTTTCCTGAAGCTTAAAAAACAAATCTAGCGGTTTTCTTACTCCTGGGCGATGGATTGTTTTTTGATAGTCCTCACACAACAGCCTCCTCAGTGCACGGGATTGTTTCTTCTGTTTGACTGTTATAAAGATATTTGAGCCTCCCTGGTAAAGAAATGAAAGAAAAAGATTTAAAATCACATTGAATCTAAATTTTACCTTACCATTAATAGACATTTTGGAAAGCTTGGTAATTACTGATTTGATATTTTACAAAGGGCATAAAGGCCATCATCTAAATCACATTTAGCCACGTCTGACTTTCTGCACACAAATCCACACTAAACACACGTAGAATGTATGGTAATGACTGATATCAATTATCTTTTGGTTCACTTTCTTATGGGTAGTCAACTTTTTTATCTTTCCAGGCTCTTGAGGCCTACCTCATGTTAAACAGAGATAAAGGAGAAGCAGTGGGGGATAAATGGAAAGGTTTACTAAGAAAAATTGAATTCAAAAGCCAAAGGTAGAATTGGTTTGTACCTTCTAATAAGCAGGAAAAAATAGAATTGGTCATTTATGTGTTTTTATAAGTTCATATATTACTTAATTTTCCAAATAATACTTACCAGAAGATATTTTTATACTATTACGCTAAAGCACCTTGTGCTTACATCTTCATAGCACCTTCTAGAGCTTATTTATCTTTGTGTTCCTAGCGCTAATTTCAATATCTTATACAAAATATATAAAGTGAATAAGAGGTAAACAGTTAATGTTTTGTTAATCTAGAGATGAGGGATTATTACTGCCCCAAATCAGAACTTAGTCACTTAAATTTGACAAGTCACCAATTTGAAGTCCAGAAGCAGATCCTAGGATGTTATCCCATTGGGTTGAAGTCCCAAGAAGCTGAAGCATCCAATCAAATGCATATTTGAACACTGTTCTCCTAATCCCATTTGATTAGCAGAGACTGAGAGCGGTTTGTTTACCAGATTCTGTACATGGCTGAACTTTGATGACATGGCTGAAGATAGAATTTCAAAACAGACTATTTTTTTCTTTGATTTTTTAGAAGGCTTTCCTACACCTCTAGAAAATAGGTCTCTGTGGTTAAAATAAGCAGGCTTAAAGGACTTTTGAGGCCTTTGCATTTGCAGAAGCCCTGAAGGAAATCTTTGGGTGGATATGGCGCCAAATGGGCTGTTTGGTTCTGTCTCTGAATTGTCTCCTACTTGTTTCAAGCACTCCTATTTAGGCCATATATTTAGGATTTAGGGTTCTCTCTACTTCTAGCTGGAAAAGCTACTGTGCTGACAAAGATGTCTATGTTGGTTATGACTCTGAAGCTTTGAACATATCAGAGAGTAAAAATGTGTAGCTTATTTTTCTTGAACTTCTTCACATATTTGTGCAGATGTACCACAATATTATTTGTTTGTCAGCATGTCATTTTTTACAAACATATATATAGAAACACTTGTGACTTTTAACCTTTAAACTTGCCCATTTACATTTGAATATAGAAAACAATGTAAAGATGAACATTTTATCAATATTTCCCAATATGTAGGAATATCAACCTGTTTTTTTTAGCTAAGTACTAAATAAAAATGACATTAAGCTGAATCCCAAACCAATTATTTGAAGCAGGACATTTTTATAATTGTGCTTGATTTTCTCAGGCATTAGTGAACAAAGAATATTTGTACTTATCTTTATTTTATACTTGTTGAAATTAGCAATAATAACACCGATCAGCATACTCAAAGGAAGAAATAATCCGATAATAATAAAGTTGATAAAGTAACAATACATGTAGATGTTGTCTTCAAAATTAGGTTGCCTATTTACCTAAAAGTTAAATTAAAAAATAAGCAAAATAAGATAGGGCAAAGCAGATTTTCAGGGCAGTGAAAATATTGTGTATGATATTGTAATGATAGTTATATGTCATTACACATTTGTCCAAACCCATATAATGTACAACACCAAGTGAACCCTAAGGTAAACTATGGACTTTGGGTGATTATGATGTGTCAATGTAGGTTCATCCTTGGTAAAAATGTGCCCCATTCTAGTGAGTGGTGCTGATAATAGGCCATGGAGTGGGAACAGTAGGTATATGGGAAATCTTTATACCTCCCTCCCAATTTTGTTGTAAACCAAAACTGCTCTAAAAAGCAAAATCTTTAAAAATAAAAATAAAAAGTGAAAAAATAAGCAAAATATTGATACACCAACTTTTTAAAATATAAGATTTGTGAAACAATTTACAACAGGAAAAACTAACAGTTCTACGTGAGGTAATGTTTCCTCTTTGTTTTTGGTGAAGTGATATCCTTGCTTTATGTGGATTTTAAAGTTTACTGCATTGGTTTAAACACTGTTATGAAGTCTGATAATCCGTCAAATGGGCCTACTGGGCTTCAACCACTGTACATAATCCTGGAAGGATTTCATTTTCATTTCATTTGCAAAATATGCAATCTGAAATGTATTTAATTTCTGTCTAGCATAAGCATTTACTTTTATCATGTTATTTATCCTGTTATTGTTGGTACCCTGTTCTTGAATTGCGAAAATAACTTTGCTTGAACCTTAGCAATGGCTCTAAGATGTATTGTACTTACACCAATAGAATCAACTGCTGAATTCATAATAGTGATCCATCCATTAAATGTTGCCTGTAAAAATGGCATGTATTTAATTCTTATGGAAATCTTAAGCTTCATCGCAAATAAAATGTAAAACTCAATTTGTGATTAATATAGTAAAAGATGATAGTAAGGCTGACCACATTTCAATATGCCATGTAATTGAGACCTTTATCATTTTCATTACTGCATTTATATTGTCTATTAACAAGTATTGAAAACCACTTAGCTTCATTGTAGTAGCTTAATTGTAGTTGATAACAAAATATTGTAAGATAGTATAAATAGAAAGAGAGAGAGAGGTAGATAGATAAATGGTAAATAAATACATGTTGCCCAAGTGTTATTTTTACTTTTAACTGCTATATATGCGCTTTTCTATGGGGGAGGTAAGACGAGGATGAATGATTTATCTCCTCATTTCTTTCTTTTTTTTTTTTTAAAGATTTTATTTATTTATCTGAGAGAGAGAGAATGAGAGAGAGCACATGAGAGGGGGGAGGGTCAGAGGGAGAAGCAGACTCCCTGCCGAGCAGGGAGCCCGTTGCGGAACTTGATCCAGGGACTCCAGGATCATGACCTGAGCCGAAGGCAGTCGCTTAACCAACTGAGCCACCCAGGCGCCCTATCTCCTCATTTCTGTTAGATGTTGGGTGACTGAGGAGCCAAAGCACTAAGTAGAAACAAAACAGTAGTACCCTGAGCTGGACCAAAAATTGTGACCCTATTACCTCATCAATGATGGCTGAAATAGGTTTCCAGTACCTGCCATCTCCCCTGTCAATCCTACCTTCATCTGTACTTAGAAACTTCTCCCAGCAGAGGAGGGTCTGTGTTTCACTTTTGTCTTTCCAAACAAGCCTAGTGTAGCATGTCCCATAACATGTATCTACTAATAATTGCTAAAATATGTTACAACCAACTCTAGTAATCATCCACATTTTGTCCTTTATGTCCACCTATAATATGAATGAACATATAAAAACATTGATTAAAAAATCAGAAGTGAACTTACTACTTGAAGCAATGAAAGGAACCCATTTCCAACATTATCAAAGTTCAGTATTGCATTCTCCCATGGCATGGATTCATTAAACATAAGGCTTTCACACTGACTCTTATTCATGACTTTGGATATAGGAAACCTTTCTCCACTTGTTGGGTCAATGCATTCATAGAACTTGCCAGCAAATAAGTGTACTCCCATGATGCTAAAAGCCAGCCAGATCATAAAGCAGACCAGAAACACATTCAAAGCAGGTAAAGTTGTTTTTATCAAAGCTCTCACAACCACCTGGCATTTAAAAAACAAACATGTAAAACAAACATGTAAACTTTAGGTAAGAAACGTGAATTCACTTTAATTAGAAATACTAAATGTAATGTCATATAGAAATAACAACAAAAAAAAGGCCGTCACTAAAGATTTAATAGGTCACATGCCAGTATTTGAATAACATAAATAATAAATTTCAATGAAAAAATATACATTAAAAATCCAGACATTCTCAAAATTTTTGTACTAAAATAATCACTAAGAGGCAACAGAGTTGATTAGCAAAATAATTATTTCACTGATTTAACATGTGTATCAAACTTCCTGTATTGTGCCAGAAACGGGGAAGACATCTGAACATGTGTGAATATATGTGTACGTATTATTTAGAAAGTACATAAAATGAGAAGGAAATAGGCCTACATCTAAATCTTGGTGATTCTAACTTTTGGGAGGATTAGCCTACAAAGCAGACACTGAAGTGGCAGGGGAAATAAGAGGAAGACCAAAAGATCGTAGATCAATGAAGTCAAGGCAAGAGGCTATGTCAGGAAACACTGAATGAACAGCTGGAGCCTGCAAAATCACAAACCTCCTCACTTCACCACTCTATGTCACAGGTGAGCCACTCCAGAGCAGGAAGTGTGGGAAGGAAATCTACAACCTCGACTTGAATAACAGTAATAGTCTAGAATCACTGTCTCCATTTCCTCAACTCCCTTCCTTCTTAAATATTATAATCAGAATTTCATTCTCATCCCTCCACTATAGCTGTTACAGCAAATGTAAACCAGTTCCTATAGCCAACAGAAATTTTCACTCTGCTATTTCTTTGTCTTTCCCTTAGCATTTACACTTTTGACTGCTTTCCCCCAACCTCATTTCTTTCTCTTTTTTTTGTGAGGCACCATCGATTCTCTTTGCTACCATTCTATCCTTCCTTCCCTGAGCCATTACTGGATACATATTCTTTTTGCTGTATTTCCTTGCTGATATTCCTAGTTTTCTGGCTTTGAATAAATGTTTTAACTCTTAGTTGTGCTTTCAGTAACACTTCATTTTATTTCTAAAACTAAGTCACAGATCCTTTGTTGGCACTTACGGTATTTTGAGAGGCTCACTGATACCTCTAAAGAAAAAAATGCTATGCTTATCAGAAAATATACTTATGGAAGAATAAAAGAAGTAGATACACTTGACACAAATATTTCAGTAATCAGAGCACCCAAGACTGGAGCTTATTAAATATATAAAGCATTAATTTTGTAATCATGTGACTCCTTATATATTCAATGATATATTTTCAGAAATCATTCAACTACAGAACTTCCAGAGGTTGAGATGAAGCTTAAGATCTGAATCTGTAATAGAACAGAACAGAGAGCCCAGAAATAAATGCACACTTATATGGTCAATTAATCTATGACAAAGGAGGCAAGAATATACAATGTGAAAAGACAGTCTCTTCAATAATGGTGCTGGGAAAAATGAGCAGCCACCTGCAGAAGAATGAAATTGGACACTTTCTTATACCATTAAACATAGATAATTTTCTTATTGGATCCTATCTATATTGACTATGTGGCATTCTGTAATATTAAGCAAATAGGCAGGTTAATGATAATCTATGTAAATGAAAAATGCAAGAAAACATTGATGTGTGATTATGAAATGAAAGGTAAAATTAGATTTTTTCTGCCATTTCTGCACATAGTTGAGCACTGTATATTACATAATTATACTGTGTGTGGTGGTCATCAACTCTGTTTTCTTAATTAGGTCAAGCCATAGGGAGCAGATTTCTATTTTAGGCCCAAAAGATTGAACATTAGTTGTTTTACGTGGCTCAACCTATTAGTTTTTCTCACATTGTTCAGAAGAGGTTTTAACATGTTGGTGAGGGAGAAAGGACAAGAATTCATAATTTGTGATGTGTGACTTAAAAAAAACTAATTTATTTTAAAATTCACTTTTATTCAGTATAATTACTTAGTGTGTACAATATTCCTATAATTTTAAACAACTAGGTGATCAAAGTTTCATTTTCTGTCAGTTGTATTTTTAACATTGAGATAATTTTATTAATACTCATAGATATCCATGTGGGCTAGAATGGTATTAGTTTTTGAAACTTTATATTTTTTCCCAACTATTAGGGGCTTTCTTCTTATTTTTATGACTTTTCATATCTTTTGAGTAATAAAGACCTAATATTTTAGTAAGTATAACTAATATACCTTTCTTCTATATATTAAAATAGTAGAATATAAGTTTTTTGCATTAATATTAAGGATGCAAATGAGAAGACTATGAAGATTTAATTTGTAGAAGTTTAGAAATCTTAAATAAAAATCTACACATTAGCTTAGAAACTTTTTTCTTACCTTCATTCTTTCAAATTGAGATAGAACTCTGAGTGCCCGAATGAATTTAATGGAAATAAGTGGTTTTAATTCCTCCCGAGATTTGCCAATTAAGCTAAGACAAAACACCTAAATATATTTAAGGAAAAAAAGAGTTAATAGGGTTTAATTTTAACTTAATCAAAAAAATCTGCAAAATAAACTTTGTATTTATTACAAAAAAGATAAAAAGTCAAACCTTACCAAGAAATATGCAAAAGATTTAATGTATACTTCCATATATCTTAACAATGACATATAGAAATGTATAAGAAAATAACTGTGTTAAAATTACTTTAAAAAAGATAAAACAAATATTTTCTGGTAGTAGGAATATATATTATTGAGATAAACAAAAATTTGTATATTTGACATACTTTATGATCAAGGGTTAATATTTATATCAATTTTTAGTTTGAAATTAGATTAAGAATCAGTTTCATGATTTTTTTGCAATCTAGTAATAGTATACTATGTATTCATAAAAGCAAAATTTGGAATATATTTACATATGAATTCAAACATAAATATGGTTAAGATAATAGAATAGGATTTCAGAGAAGAGGATCAAGGAGGATATGAATATTTTTAAGTCCAAGTACAAATTACAAAAATGTATACAATGATACTAAGGTGAATAAGAGACTCTTAATCTCAGGAAACAAACAGGGTTGCTGGAGTAGAGGGGGGTTGGAGGGATGGGGTGGCTGAGTGATGGACATTGGGGAGAGTATGTGCTATGGTGAGCGCTGTAAATTGTGTAAGACTGATGAATCACAGACCTGTACCCCTGAAACAAACAATGCATTATATGTAAATTAAATAAATAAATAAATAAAATAAAAATAAAAATAAAATACTAGAGACTTAAAAAAAAAAGATGCTAAGGTGATTTTTTAAAGTAAGCATATGCATAAAAATCATTCGGGGTTGGGGCGCCTGGGTGGCTCAGTGGGTAAGCGCCTGGGTGGCTCAGTGGGTAAGCGTTCAACTCTTGGTTTCAGCTCATGTCATTATCTCGGGGTCATGAGGTTGAGCCCCATGTCTTGGGCTCCATGCTCAGTGCAGAATCTGACTGTGATTCTCTCTTTCCCTCTCCCTCTGCCCCTCCCCCTGCTCTCTTTCTCTCTATAAAATCAATCAATCAATCAATCAATCAATCAATCTTTTAAAAAACCAAACAGGATTAATAAATGTTAATAGAAATCAAGCAAGATGGTAGAGTTATGATTAACTTTTATAGTATCTTCATATATTCTGTACTTTCATTGCTTATAGGATAGGAGCCATTTGTTCATTGAACAAAAATTACTGAGTACCTATTATGATACATGAATTGTTCTAGGCACTGGGGATAAGAAGAGAATCATATTGGGAAAACAATTCTTCCCTAAAGGAGCTAACCTTTCAGTGGGGGAAGACAAACAATCATAATGAATAAACAATGAATATCAATTAATATATAATATTAATAGGTGCTATGGAGATGAAGAAAGCAGAGAAAGGAAAAGGGAACATTGTAGTGGATGCAGTTTTACATACAGTAGTGCAGAAAGACCTAACTTCAGCATTTTTATTTGAGCAGATGTAAGTGAGGTGAGCCAGCCAAAGTTCCAGGTGGAAGGAAAAATAAGTGCAAAGGCACTAAGATGGAAGTCATCTTGGCATACCTGAAGAACTTCAGGAAGGTCAGTGTTGGTGGAGCAGTCTGTTGACTGGGATGGGGGAAATGGACAGTAGTAGGAGATAAGACTGGATCATGTAGAGACTTGTAGGCTTTGATTGCAGAGAATGTAGCTTTTTACTCTGAGTGAAATGAGGTGTTTATTGGAGGGTTTCAAGAAGAAAAGAGACTTAAACTGCTTCTATTTTACAACAGTAGAATGCATGTGGTTGCCCTGTGGAAAACAGAATGAAGGTGTACAGTGGTGGAAGCTGGGATCTCAGGCTGAAATCTGTTTCAGTGATCCAAATGAGAATTTTTGGCACTTGGATCAGTGTGGTGAGGGTGAAGGTTATGGTAAGTAATCTAATTTTGAACATATGATTTAAAAATTGAGTCAACAGAATTTAAATATTTGAGGATATTGATGTGCAATAAGCCTGTTCTGTTAGTAGTGGGTTCACAGGTGATTGTTAGAATAATCCAGGAATGAAATGTTGAATTTTTAAAATATTAGGATGAGAAGAAAAGGACAATTGTTAAGCATTACATTACAGGGGATTTTGGTAACTGAAAATGTACAGAGAGAGGAAGATATAAGTAAATGCAAGAGTTAAGTAAGAATCAGAGTAAAGAAGAAAATCAAATAATAAACTTTTAAATTTTACTTTAAAATACATACAATAACAACCATGAAGTCTAGCTTGTACCAGCCATTAGTGAAATAGGCTTTAAAACCATATGCCATCCACTTTAGAAGCATTTCCAGAATGAAGATGTAAGTGAAGATCATGTCAGCATATTCTAATAAGATTTTAATAGTCTTTCTCTGGTCAATATATATATCCTCAAAAGCCTGTGGGTAAAAAATTTAAGGATTAGTATACATGCAATTTCTAAAAAATCTTCAGCATAGAAAGGAATGAAATACCCTCCCTAGTAAGCACTTGGTGAGCAAAGTCATAGGTTGTAGTTTAAAGGTTGGTTCAATTTATTTGGATTTATTCACATAATCCGTAAGTATCATTTTCTGATCCCATGCCGCCCATAGCAGACATTATTAATCGGTCCCAGAACTTCTTCTTATACAGACTGAACTTGGCACAGTGGTCCAAAAAACTCTCAAATCAGTTAATCACACTAAATATATGAGGTGAAACCTTTACTCACATCTGACTGGTTCTTATCTCTAATTCCATGTTGCCAACTCACAGATATATGCTAGTTGCTAATAGAGAAGTAGAGATTTTTTCTAAAATGTGTCTTCAGATATCCACACTGCTGTTAAAAGAAAAGTCACAAGACTTGCTCTGCTGCAGAAATAATCAGGTAAACCAGTGGAAGCACATGAATATGAAATAAAACTATAATCATTTCTCCAAAGCTTCTCAGATTTAATAGGTTAATCTTAATTTTACTGTGGAGGATGCCAAGTCTGATAATGTTATTTAAAGCAATTTTGTGTTTTTATTTTGGCACTGAAAAAAGGCAATAAAGTACCAATAATGTCAGGCAGACCTGTATCAAAGTGCATTAAAGGTCAAAAAGTAATCAAGGATTAATATAAGTGTATGCAAATAATGGTGTGATTCTTATAAGTCTAATGTTAAATAAAAGTAAATATAACATGACAGTAGAGTTACTGACTTTCAGTTGAACCAATTACGGAGTAAAAGTGTCTGTATAACTAAATCATAACTATCTAAAATGATTATAAAGGACTTTATTACATGTATTTATTAAATAGTATAGAATGCAAAATAATATAAAAAGATACACAAAAGTCTCCAATTAAAAAAAAACACAAAAAATGGGCAAAACTGATCTATGGCAGTTGAAGTCCACATACCAGCTACCCACGGGGAGTGTGGAAGTAATTTTGGGGGTCAGAGTGTGTGGTTCTGGAGTCCATGTAATGTTCTATTCCTCAAGCTAAGTGACAGTTCCACAGGTGCATTCACTTTGTGAAAATTCTTTAGCCTATACACTTAGAATTTCCATGGTTTTCAGTATGTGTGCTAAATATCAATATAAAGTTTATTTAAAAAATGTACGCAGTACAGTCTGGTTCCCAGCTGTGACTCCATTTTCTCTGTGCATTTCACAATTAACTATTTCTTGTGTATCCTTCTCTGATCTTCAATCAAATATAAGAAAATAATATACATTTTATTTTTCTTTACTTCCTATGTAAAATGTAGCATGCCTCATTCAATATTAAATAAATAAAACAATTTCAAAATACATGAGTGACCGTAGGAAACATGAATGTTAATAGATATCTAATAGATATACTTTATTCTATATCTTCCTTTTTTCATTTATTACTATATCTTGAAATATCAGCATGCATACAGCTTTTGTATGTTTTTAAAGATCTATTTATTTATTTTAGAGAGAGAGAGTGAGAGAGAAGGGGGAGAGAATCCTGAAGCAGGGTCCCTGCTGAACATGGAGCCTGACCTCGGGCTGGATCTCAGGACCCTGAGATCATGACCTAAGCCAAAACCGAGCTGGTGGCTTAGCCCATTGAGCCACCCAGGCACCCCAGCTTTTGTATTTTTAAAATAGCTGCAGAGTATCCCATTGGGTGATTGCACCATAGTATATTTAAACAATCACTTATTATGGACTGTTTTTGCTTTTCAATCTTTTTCTATTACAAAGAATTCTTCAGTGAATAGCCTTGTAAATGCCTTTAATACATGCTCAGATATTTGTAGGATAATTTCCTAGAATTAGGGTTGTTGGGTCAATGAGTAAATACATTTTTGGTTCAAAGGTTGTTTAAAAGTATAGACAGTACTTCTCTTTCCTGATTGAATTGGTATCAAAGTACTAGCACAGTACAACAGTATGTATGTGCATATTATTAAACTTTGTCTCATACATAAAACTTTATTAAAGTAAGAATTAGATATCTAACATTCATTTTTCCCACTGTCATTCATATATTTCAAAATTGTTTTACTTATTTAATATTGGAAGAGGCATATACAGAATTTAAGAAACTGTAATGTATGTCTTCCAAAGGTAAAATCACAGAATATGAACTTTGCTGCTATAAAAAGTTTTCCAGGGAAAACTAACATGATGACTTTAAATAACAGATTTCAGGTATATTTTCTCCCATAAAAGCCTCACATACTTACTTACCAGAGCACCTGTGCTGAGCAGAGTGATAAGGCCAATGAAACACTTAAAACAACTGTTTTCCACTATCTTGCAGCAGGTTTTCCTTATGTTCTGCCAAATTTTTCTTTTCTTGGATTCTCTACTAAGTTGGCCAGATGAAGATCTTTGTCTATAATCTGTCAAGAATGAAACTGCTAAGAAGAAGAATCTTAAAAATCATGAAAAAGTAAACATCTCGGGGCGCCTGGGTGGCTCAGTCATTAAGCGTCTGCCTTCGGCTCAGGTCATGATCCCGGAGTCCTGGGATCGAGCCCCGCATCGGGCTCCCTGCTCAGCGGGAAGCCTGCTTCTCCCTCTCCCACTCCCCCTGCTTGTGTTCCCTCTCTCTCTTAGTTTGTATATGTGCTGTGTCTCTCTCTGTCAAATAAATAAATAAAATCTTTAAAAAAAAAAAAAGTAAACATCTCAAATTTTCTACCATATTTACGGAATCTAATACAGGTGCTCTCTGACTTATAAACATTTGATTTTTACCCCCTGCTGCTCTGACCACTGCAGTCATTGAGGAAAGAAAAGAAAAACTTAACTTGTGAGTAGTTTGGGAACAGTACAGGGAAAGAAATTGTGAAAGGCAGAGATGACTTAGAACATCCCCTAGCTTTGTGGGACAGAGTCTGAGAATAGAATTTATCCCCTACCCTTCAAAAACAAACAAACAAACAAAAAACACATACAACATCTTCTACATACCACATTTTGGTATAATGTCTGGAAGTTCATTCTCTGAAGATTCACATGGCATAATAATCATTCTCATTTAAGTACATAGATATTTATGAAACATTAAGAAGTATAATGTTATTTAAGTCAGTTAAATTGATGTCAGGTCTTAGGTGGCATGAGAATGGGATTCTGATTGAGACTATCTGAGGAGCTCCCCTGGATTACAGAGTACTTTGTGGGTAGGATGCATGTGCAAGGGTTGAACTCTACCTTCTGGTTAAGAGAATTAGCTTATAAAATCCCAGACTTGAGAAGACAGTGCTTAACAGGTGAGAAAACGAAGAAACAGGGGTGGGTGGAGTTTAAAGTCAATGCATTTCATTTTAGAATTTTACCTACTGTCACTTTATACATCTTTGGTCAAAAAAAAATACATATATATATATATATATATATAGGAAATGTTTCCCCCTTTGTCTTGAATGATACAAGTCCTAGAAGTTGAGCTACTGAGAGCAAGTTCTTGTTTTGAATAGAGGAATTTGAGCATTTAGCAGTTATCATTCTGATTTCCAGTGATTTCCAATGTCCAGAACCTGTAATTATTTGTTAATCTTTCTAGGAAACTAATTTGAATTATAAGTCATCAAGAGATGTATGTTACATAAGTCAAATGACTGAAGCCTTATACATTTCTTCATATTCATGTGAGATATAAAAATAAATCACCATTACATGATTTGTTTTCCTATGAAAGATAAAGGATGTTTTCATATGAGTATTTTGAATATCGACTGTAACCCATGAAGCATAAAAATACACAACACATGCACACATGCATGCACACACATACACATACACTTATTTAATCTTTTTACCAATCCTGTGAGGTAAGTTTTATTATTATCCTCAGTTTACATATTAGGAAATGAGCCTGAGAGGGGTAAGTAAAAGCTAGTCGATGGTGGGCTGGGATTCGAACTCTGGCTATCTGATTCCAGAGCCAATGCTCTTAACTATTGTATTAAACTTCCTAGGAAATAGGCCCTCTCCCTCTTATCCAAATGTTGACTTTTTTATTTACATTCCCTATAAATTTTATCAGGATTCATATGGGCATGTGTACATGCACCATATATTTGTGTGTGTGTTCCTTAACCAAATTAATAAACTCTCTAAAATTAAAATATATCCAATAGTATTAGGTTAAGAGAAATTTAGTCTAATTTCAATATAATGATCAAAGGAACTTATTTTTTTTTAAAGATTTTATTTATTTATTTGACAGAGAGAGACACAGTGAGAGAGGGAACACAAGCGGGGGAGTGGGAGAGGGAGAAGCAGGCTTCCCGCAGAGCAGGGAGCCCGATGCAGGGCTCGATCCCAGGACCCTGGGATCATGACCTGAGCCGAAGGTAGACGCTTAACGACTGAGCCACCCAGGCGCCCCAAAGGAACTTATTTTTTTCTTACCGTTTTTCAGATGCTTTGGCTTCTCACATTCATAAGCCATTTCTTCTTCTTCAGAGATAGCAATGTCAACTGTACTGCATTCAGACGAGCTAGATTGCTTTACCTTCTGAAAAGTAAAGTCCCACCAAAAAAGCTGTGATTAAAGCTTCACTGGAGTTCATGTCATTTTCAGAAATAAGAAAAATTGTGTACAGAAAGACTTCTATCAGGTTTAAAGACTTTTCAGGCTAATTTCAGGATTGACATTAAAATGCATACATATCTCTGTGAGTTGAGGTTTTAAAAAATTAATTAAAAATTCATTTAAGCTAAAATATTTAACATTCAGTTCATAAAACCATTCTCCTTAAAGATGTATAGAATACTGTATCTCCAGTACCCAAAAGGATTTGAGTTTCAAAGTTCTCTTGAAGTTATTCACAAGGGTTCCATATATGCCATTTCAGCTAGATGAGCAGTATCAGAATATTACCCCTTGATGCTAAAGATGAGTAGACAAGAGTGCACTTAGTTTGTATTGTACAATCTAGTCCAGACATGCTTGTGTTTACCATCACAGGATAGGACTGATGTGAAGTTATCCTGAGGTGAAATGAAGAAATGGCACAAGGAATAAGGGTCAGGAATAGACCTGGGAAAGTGGTACCAGCCCTATGGAGAGAGGCTATTTGCAGGGATTGACATTCTTTCTCACTCTGCTCTTGACTGAAGTTCAAGTCTGTATAGGATAAGATAGCCATGACTTTGTATATGTGGTAATAATGCATGTGACATGCATGGCTTTTATTTGAAATGATTATTTTCTCACAATGCTTTATTTCACTTCATTTTAAAATAAATATACAACGTATCATCCTTTAAAACGCCCAAGATCCTAAAGTTAATAAGGAAGATTTTTTTATAATTTAAAAGTAAGATAAATGTATTAAAACATATGGGAAGAAACAGTCTTATTTCTTAAAGATTAAGGAAAGATCTAAGTAAAGTATATCAAAAGGAAAATTATAAGTATTGTGTCCTACCAATTGGTCTTATCCACAATAAATGTCAAGGAAATCTAATTAGGAAGCTCTGTTTGCCTTAGACCTTACATGGTCAATTGTCAGTAAGACATTTGGTGCTCAATTAAAAAAATATATCCATCAGGAGATTACTCTTAAACAAATTGCTTTTATTATTTCAATTCCTCATATTTTCTTTATTTCTGATGAAATAAAGGCTCTAGCAAGGTACTGATTTGAAAGTAAACAATAAATAAATGAATATTATATAGCACTTGGACATTCCATAATTGAAAATCATACACCTTATATTTATGTTATTTTAGAATTCTTACATCAACTATTTGATGTCATTTTTCCAAACGTTTTTTAGTATGTATTATTCTAAATTTAAAAATAAATCAATTGGGATTCAAAATTATAAATAATTTTATTAGAAGACTACTTAGTAGCATGAGAAAGCAATCATGCTATACTGTTACATTATCAAAAGTTATAAAATCCAATGTAAAGTTCGATGTTATTTTTATGACTATATAAATTTAGTTATGTTGCAACTAAAAAATGGCTGAAAGTTTGAATACCAAAGAAAGAAGAGAATGTATCTCAGAATTATCAAATCACATGTGATTTTATATTCTTTGTTTTTTAGTAGATCAGCATCCTAAAGCACTCATGAGTTGTATAATCTTTAAAGTGTCTAAATTAAAAATGTAACTAAATATACAGATAACTGAATAAACCTATGAGTAGCTAATCAATCAACAGGAGCATTGATTTTTTGCTGCAAATTATGCAGCACAAATTACAACTCCTGAAACCTCACCATTTACAATTATATTTAGTGTCATCCTTCCTATATATGTTCATATCCCAGACTTTCTAATGAGATTGGCAAGAAGTTTCCCGGAGCATCTCAACATGATGTGCTGTGATAAATAGCAATTTTACCCAGAAATAGATGGTAGTCAAAGTTGTAAGTGAAGATATGTAAGTGTAGCTGGAGAAGAGTTTTCCCTGTTTTCTAGAAATGGTATTAATTAAGGGAAAATGAACCTAAAAATATTGGGCATGCTAAGGAGTGAAAGTGTTTCTCTAACACAAAGATAGATGCCTTCACTAGGAGCTGGAAGGATTTTGAATAATTGCAATTCAACTCCTGTTAGGCCAATTTGAGAAGTTATTGCAGAGCAGCTGCCAAGCTGGAAGAGATCTGGGCAACAAGATGGTGCCAGAGACTTTTCTGGGGATGTGGAAAGAGACATTGTCTTCCCCCACTCAGTGCCTGTGAATGATCTGAGATGGTTCCCTACTGAGGTACAATGCAAGAAGCTCACAGAGCAGATGTGATCTCTGTAGATGTAGCTTTCTATTAAATTACACCTCCTACTGAGATATCTTAGTGCTTGCAAATGAAGACACTAAGGTTGATTTCAGTAGGGTGTACATTTTAGAAGCTAAGTTAACAGCAATATCTATACTTCTTTGAATGTGTTGGGTTTTTTGTTGTTGTTGCTGCTTTGTTTTGTTTTGTTTTGTTTTGTCCTGGAGTTGATAAAGCTACACACTGCTCACAATTCAAGCTGGTGGGTTTTCTTTATTCTTTTAGGCCAACTCAATTACATATGTTATAGTAAATGTTGCAGAAATAAAGTGACAAGAATCCTATAATTTTAGCAAGTAAGAAAGTATTTTAGCTTTCCTGTAGTCCAGTTTCACATTTCAAAAATGATAACGCCCAGGAGAGTTTAATGATTTCTCTCATAATACACATTGATTTTGAAAACTTAGTTTTCTTCAATATGTTTTCATCATCCCAAACTGCCTGCTTATTAATTTATCAAATTTTGCAATTATATTATCTAATTTTACTAAGTGTTAACTATAGACTGGACATTGTTCTATGCACCACTGAACTATTTTTCTCAGTCCTATCCTCCCTAAGAAATGGATTCAATTTTACCTGAATTTATAGAGAAGGAACCTGAAGCTTAGACAGGTAAATTAACTTGATCAGGAGCATACAATCAGGAGCAAGGAGTGCCATAGCTAGGATCGAATGGGTTCTCTAACTCTGCAACTTCAACACTAATTCACTTTCTTACCAATAATGCCTCAAATCAACAATAGCAATCAGAATATTCAAACATCTTACCTCTTTACTGCTCCCATCACCTGACTTGCTTTGAACCTCCTTATTATCCAGATTTTCTATATCAGATTCTCCTGAAGCAATTGGTACAGTTTCTGAGGCACTAGGACTGGGGATAAGTGATTGACTCTCATTTTCAGTCATTGTGTTTTTCTCTGTGCCACTGCTTTTTTCCTTATCCTTGAGGAAATCTTGAGTGTTGCTTAATTCAGAAAGGGTATGGTCAGAAATAGTCTCTTTAACATATACAGCATTTACATCGTCCATTGTGTCCTTTGAAACATTTTGGTTTTTGCATAACATTTTAGAAAGCACGTAGTTTATTCCTTTCTGAATCTTTGCCACTGCACGCTGGAGATTTTTTGCTTCATCGTCCTCTTCAGTTGTTGTAGCCTTGTATGAACTAAATGAGCTCACCAATGCCAGGAACAGGTAAATTATCTAAGTGAGGAAGTAAATGAGGTTAAGTTTATCTCACTTTTTGTTTCCTTCTAAACAATAAAACATCTTTTTTAAAAAGCTGACCTGAGATTTGCAAACAGAATATGAACTACAATGCTATGTAAACTCTACTGTTCTTACAGTGGGTCAAGTGCTGTGCTAAGAGTTTGTACAGCCAGAATTCATTTTAGGGTCACAACATTCTATGACATATCATTTGTTTCTCTTTTATATATGAAAAAGGCAAGGCTTACAGGTGTCAAATATCAAAGGTCATATAGATTGGACTCAAGTCTGTCTCATTCCAAAGCTTGTTTTCCTTCACTGAGCCAGGCTACCTCTTCCAAGATGAGAAAACAAAACTGCCTCTTCAGGTGGCTGTCCAATTCAGCACTATCCCAGGAAGACATACAATGACATCTTCACGAGTTCTGCAAACCCACAAGGAATATCACGGGGAGAAAGCTATTCTTGGTTCTGAAGCCTGCATCTAAATTTTCTTGCAACATGCTAGCACAGGGACTGGGTAGGTTAATTGATTCTCTGTAGTAATAAATTTGGTTAGATAAGAAAGAGATGAGTGAGGGAAGAATCATTCCTAATAGTTGTAAATTATTTGAACTCAAGGACAGTGTATATTTTGACCTTTATTATCACTGAAAGATATGATCAAGCCACGTTTAGTTTCCAGAGAATCATGTTTTTATCTTGTTTGTAATTGTAAGACATAGATAATATTTTTGGAGTTTAGAGTTGGAGATTCATACTGATAATTCTCTTAGACTTAAAAAAATAATTTGAGCATCTTGCTTGTTATGGAAGTTTTTCTGCCTCTCTTTGGATATCTGAGCTTTTTATGATTTAATTTCTTTTATGTTTTACATATTGTTTTTAACGGGCAAAGTTCAAATGACATGAATTATGTTTAAGAATATATATATAAATAATATGTATATATGCTAAGATAAAATTTACTTACAGATAATATGGGCAGAGGCTCTATGGCCCTTGTACGAATTACATTATTAGCATTTCTATCATTCTTAAAAGACAGTGAGTTCAGGATGTTAAGAGGGCAACACCAAATATAATTTTAGGTTATTGGTTGTTTCTTTTCCTTCCTTTGGTTATTAAGCATGGTGAGAAATAAGGAAAGGAGGTTAGGTAAGAATTTCATAACTATAAGCTTCATGTGAGCAGGAACCAAGTTTTCTCTTAAGTAGACAACTAGCACAGTGCTAGGCACAAAATAAGTGATAAATACATATTTGTTGACAAAATTAATTATAGAATGAATGAAAGAATAGATTTTGTGATAGGATTTGGACAAGGAAAAATTTTGTTACTATGGTTGTATTTTTAAGAGCTTACAATCTAAGATTTCTTATATCTTAGACACACATACCCCACACACAATACCTGCAGATTTACATATACAGTAAAAATGTTAAAAGGCTGAAAATGAAATTCAAAATGCTCTGAACTATGGCATAAAGAAAAATCTTGCAATACTACAAGATGCTACTGTATTGTTCAAGTGTGCACTGAATTAAAAGTAGTCTCTTAAAGGAATAAAAAGGAAAAAGAGAATGTGTAAATGACCAAAACTATAGAGGACTGACTACTTCTTATTTGAGCATTAATAAAGAAGGAAGGGGAGACAAAGATTATATTACATAAGTTTAGAGTAAATTTGTTCTAGTCATAGTGTTTTTATAAAGAGATTCAAAACATTTTTTTTTGTTTTTGTGTTGAAAGATAAAAGATAAAATAATGTTTCTAAAACAAAACATTTAAATGTCTCCCCTGAAATTTGCCCTCTCCTTTACCTCAAGGATATCTATCTGTTAGGTGAGAATTGAGCAACTCTTATCAAAATAAAATAGTAGGGTCTAAGAGAAAGAAGATTTAAGACTTATTTAAGTAGTTATTTTTCAAGTATTTTTAAAGTATTTTTAAAGTACAAGTAATAATTTGATTAGTAATCAAGGAATTTAACATACATGAAGATTCTATTTTAATATTGTTCAAATTATATCTTAACATACATTTAATTTGGGAATATGTAAACATGTTGAGTAACATACATATTTATCATCAATTTTTTATTTTTAAAAAGCTACTGCATTTTATATTGTTTTCTATTTCTTTTCTTTTTGTGTTTCTATCCCTCAACCAGAGACCACAATTCACTTGGTGGCAACTACTTAAATTGCAGGTAAAAACACTTGGAGGGTTTGCATGACTGAAACTTCTAAATAATGTTTAATTAACAAAATTCTATAAATGTAGGAGTTATAATTTTCTAGAGTTTAAAGAAAGTGAAACAAACATTTATGAATATTTATAGAGTGCTAGCTAATATTACTTAAGTTACAATAACCATATAAGGCATATATTATTGTTATGTTCATTCTCCTATTAGAGATTGTCAGGCTTAAAGAGGCTGAGTAATATGCACAAAGCCATTTAATTAGTAAATGATAGGACTGGAATTTGAACCTATGTTTTCTTGGATCTGAACTCTGTTATTTTCTACAACTTAACACTGCATATAACTATTTTAAAAACCACTTAAAAAAAAAACCACTTAAATACTTGCTTTTGTATATGATAATGTTTTAAGGTTTCCACTTAAGGCTGAATCATTGTTGGAATTTTGTTGGGCAGATAAGATAAAGTTAAATCTAAAAAATGCAAACGACCTTCTTTTTACACCAATATTGAGTTGTAGTGTGAAATTACAATGCTATAATGAAATGAGTTGGAAGTACAGGGGAAAAGATCTACAGCCTTACAGATTCTTTCCTTGCATTTTTTTTCCCTTGTATTTACTCTAGTGTTATCATGATGTCCCATACGTGGATGACTGTTGAGGGGAATAAAGTTTAAAAGATTCAGTAAGCCAAGCAATATAATGACCAATCAATTGGAAATGGAGGCTCGTGTAATTCCATTTTACCCTGAAATCCCTCTGTCTATTGACTTCAAGTTTCTGATCAGTAGGAAAGAGAAAAATAAGAAACAGAGTGGAGTTCAAAAACAAAGAAACAGAAGTACAATTATATAACTGTCTCAGCATTTTTGCTTCTTTGTGAAGTGTGTGTGTGTTATTTATGCCAATAGCCATCAACAATGGCCCTTCCTTTTGGGAACAGAAACTTATATTTCATTTGGGAAATCACCCTTATCTCATTATTAGTTGTATGATTGGAATGATACCAACTCCAGCTCCAGGACAGGGTTCTGAGTAGCTTAACATAATAATATATTAATATATTCTACACTCTGCACAATAAATAATAAATGTATTCCACACCTTGAGCAATAGAGATTGGTTTACAAATAGACATGTGACTCAGAGCTAATAAGATAAGAGGAGAAATTTGCTGTGACTTCTAGGAAAGAAACAAGAATTTCTCTTTTACTAGACTTGACATGATATGAACACATGAAGCTTTACACTGCAGCAGCCATCTTGATAAAACAGAGGCCACTAGGGGCGCCTGGGTGGCTCAGTCATTAAGCGTCTGCCTTCGGCTCAGGTCATGATCTCAGGGTCCTGGGATGGAGCCCCACATTGGGCTCCTTGCTCTGTGGGAAGCCTGCTTCTCTCTCCCCCACTCCCCCTACTTGTGTTCCCTCTCTGGCTGTCTCTCTCTGTCAAATAAATAAAATCTTAAAAAAAAAAAAAAACCACAAAAAAAAACCAGAGGCCACTAGCCAGCAAGGGGCATACAGAAGACAAATCTGAGATATGCAAAGATCTGTCTCTAATGACCTTGTTTGAACATATGTGTCATACCACAACTGAAGTGAAATCTATCTCTGACATTTTGAGTTATGCATGCTGATACATATGTTGATTTTTGTTTCAGCCAGTAAGAATAGGGTTATGTCAGTGGGACTTGAAAGTGTACTGATAGCTACAGAGGCAGAGGGCATTGAAATATTTATACATGTTGGACCCTGTTCTAGGCTTGGATGATATAGAGAATGGTCTTGATCCTTTCCTTTGTGGAGCTTAGTTTAATAAGGAAGGTTGAGATAAGTACATCAATAATTAAACATAATGTCAGCAGTGCTAAGTGGATAGGGTCATAACCAAGGTGAAACAGAAGCCATGAGGAAGGTCACCAACAGATACAATGGAGTCTAACCTGTGATTTTTTTTTTCAGTCTTTTGGAAACTGTATTTTATCTCTATGATTTTATGAATAAAAACCAAATGTTGAATCCTCTTTTTTCCTGTAAGAGCAGTTTTCTTTTATAAGCCATTCCCTTTTCTTGGAAGAAGTGAAAGCTACTTACTCAATCCATGTAACACCAGTTCAATTACTGGGAATTTAAAAGTGATAGCTTCCTCTCTTAGTTAATGCACAATAGTTGTATAAACCAATGATTTTCAAACTTTGCTGCACAATTTAATCAAATGACAACTTTTTAAAAATCCTGATGACCACACTATGTCCACAAAACAATAAAATCAGAATCTCTGGGAATGGATCCAGGGCATTACTATAGTTTTATTAATTCCCCAGGTTATTCCAATGTGCAGCCAAGTTTGACAACCAGTGTTACATTTAAGTGCTTCTTAAAATTTTAATGTGCATACAAATAACCTGGGGTTATTGTTAAAATGTGGTTTCTACTTCTGTAGGTCTGGGATGGGGTCTAAGGGTCTGCATCGTTAACTATTTCCCACATGATGTCAATGCTATTTGAGTAGCAAGGTTATAAAACAGTGCTATCCAACAGAAATATGATGCATGTCACATATGCAACTTTCTAGTAGCCACATTAAGAGCATAAATAAAAACAGGTGAAATTAATTTTACTAACATATTTTATTTAACTAAATATATCAAAAATGTCATCATTTTAAAATTCATTCAATATAAAAATTACTAATAAAATAATTTACACTCTTTTAGACTTCAAATCCAGTGGGTATTTCCACTGGTAGCACATCTCAAATTGAACCACTCATATTTCAAGTGACCGACAGCCACATGGGGCTAGAGGCCACCATATTGGACAACACAGTTAATAGACCCCTAGATCCCATAAATCCATATCATGAAAATACCAGACTACATTGCATCAGTTTTTCAAGGAAAATTTAAAAGCATGGATTACTTACCAATAAGTTTCCAATTAAAATGACCATCATGTAAAAAGGAATACAACCAAATTGGCCTGCTACCTTAAAGCAATCCCACAAAGTCTCTATCCACTCTCCACAGAGAATCCGGAACACATTCAGGTAGGAGTGGAAGAAGTCATGCATGTGCCAGCGTGGGAGTCGACAGTCTTTGTCTATGTTGCAGACACATACTTCATAACTCATACCAAACAGCGTCAGGCCAACAACAGCAGAAAAGAATGTGAACATGAACAACAGCAGGACCAAGTCTTTCAGGGCCACCAAGGAGTTATTAAGAATCTGCATCAGAATCTTAAATGTCAGCCAGTATTTTGCCAACTTGAAAATTCTCAACTAATACAGCAATGCCAGAAACAACAAAAATAAGAAACAAACAACAAAAAACCTGGTCACTATTTATTATGATGTACATTTAAAATTTTTATCAGCATTATACACATACACATACAGTCTTTAGTGTAATACTCAGTTTTAAGTATTATTAATACTAACCACTGAAAATTAATTTTTATACAATTCTTAATACATCATACATATTCTGTATTTTTTACACTAGATCCCACACATATCTTCTTCTGTTGATCTGTCAATTTCCATTCAATATTATATGATTATAACTACTTTAGTTTTATGTTTTAATATCTGGTAGGGCAACTATCCATTCTTTGTTTTGCTTTTCACAACACATAGGAAATTCTCCCACATTCTGACATATAGATGATATTGAAAAGAGTCTGTTAGGTCCCATTAAATTCCGTTGAAGTTTCTATTATGTATTTTCCTTTAAAGTAACGTATCAGAAACCAAACTCAGCAGTCTAGGTTTAGTCTGAATATTTCTCTTCTTTTCACTAGATTTTTTATTTCTATTGATACAGGATAGGATTACCTTAAAATTTTGTCACCATATTACAGTGAACTTAATCATCTAAAACTGAAACATCATTTTTATATATGTTATACCTTCCCCAACTTTTCTAGTATATGTTGGCTTTCTGGACTCAAGAGTAGGGCTTCACTTTTATCCATGTAAAACTGAATCATTTCTATTCAGTCCATATTAGCCTTTCAGATACTTTGATACTATCTTTTATCATATTTTTTTTTGTTTCATCCATAAATATGATAGGTACATCTCATATATGTTTATCTTACTGATTAGATAGGTCTACGGGTGAGGACTTAAGACAGTGTTCTGAAGAATTATTTGGATGAGATCAAATCTACTTAATTGTATTGACTCCTGCTACATTCCTTCACTTCTTACCAGAATATATTACTTATCAAGTATGTAACATTTCCATACATACTCTTCTAATAAGATTATTTCCTTGGCTAGTTTTCTAACTCTTACTACCACCCTACATTACAGACATATACTCATTCTTAATAATTTTCATAATAACATTTCCCTGGTCTGACTGGTCTTTTATAAAGTTTTCTAACTCTACAGTTAGAAATACCCGATTCCAGTTCTTTAGTTATACACTGGCATTCAGCTTCTGGGACTCCACATTATCCTGTTCCAGGGGTACAGCAACCCTGGTCCTGCTTTCTAAAACTAGACCTTAAACTTGCTACATATGTGGATTATTTCCCTTGAGGCTTTGGTCAAATGACAGCATTGGAAAATGCTTATTCTTCCTGGCACTTTCTAAGCTCTTTACATAAAAATTAATTCATTTATTACTCCAAATGTCCCAATGGGACAGGTATTACTATTTTTCCCATGTTGTGCCTGAGGAAGCTGAGATAAATTTTCATAAAATAAAATTTAGATCTTGGATTCTACTTACCACCCTGAATGTTCGAAAAAGAGCCATCCCGTGAATATTTGCTAGATAAAGCTCTGCTAAACCATGGAACACAATCAGGCTATCAAAAATGTTCCAACCTACTTGAAAATACCCATATGGATGCATTGCAGTTATTTTCAAAATCGTTTCTGCTGTGAAAATTCCAATAAAAATCTAAACAAAAACAAAACACAAAGATGAGAATATGCTTCCAATTACACTATCAGAACCCTCATACACAAAAGCTATAACTTTTCACTGACACATTCTTCACAGTTCCTCTGTCAAGATCTGATTAGTTTTGGAGTCTGTATTGAAAGGATAGACTCAAACATTTTTAATTTAACAGTCTAACATCAAACATTGTATACAAAATCTTCAATTATTAAATAAAAACTATCCTGAAAGACAACAAAAGAATATTTAAAGATGAAAATCTTTTCATTTTGAATGGTTCCTTTTGGGATATGGAATACATGATAAGATATTTAATTTTTTAAAATTAATCTGTAAAAGAATTTAAAAAGTACATATGTGAACCAGGACAAAAAAACCCCAAAAAACAAAGTAAGCCTATGAACACTGTCTCTTGAAAACTATACTGGCAGAAATGACTAAATTGTTGTATTGTTACCAAGTAAATGTATAATTCAAAATGGGTAACAGTTTGGCAATTTATACTAATACCAAGCAACAAAGAACAACCACCATAAAAGCAAAGAAAATTAAACATTGTATATTTTCTTGAATGTGACTTGTTTTTAAACTCACAGAAATCTGTTTTGCTTTTTGCATTGTATTGATAAAAAAAGGATAAGTTTCCATCTAAGGCAAAGATAGGTGGCTAGAGCAGACAGGGCAGGTACGGTTGCAGTCAGGATTCAGAATTCAGGTGTCAGTGAGGAACTTGTATTTGTTATTTCACCTCTGCCCTGCTCTGATCTATGGAGCTATGGTACCAAGAAAGGGTATGTTTGGGAAGGGAGAGGAAATAAATAATATTTCCACTTAACCTAACTGTCAAGCAACTGACTAGAATCTCAGACTTAAATGGCAGAATTTTAAACTTTAGCTACAAACCTATTCGATGATAAGAACACCTACAAAGCAGAGCTGGGGGTGGTTGGTTGTGGAAGTATGAACATAATACTTCATCTGATAGGCATATAATGCATTTGTAACATATTGGAGTTATAAAATATAATAATGGGGATTATGATGACTGAAGAAAAGTTGAAATCACAAATGAAAATAATGTACAAGAGCCTTACCAGGTTTCCAATGCTGAGAATATTGTTGGTTTCTTCACTCATTGGATAACATTCCAAGGCCAAAAAACATATGTTTAGAATTATGCATACAGTAAGGACAAGATCGGTAAATGGGTCCATTATAATCATATGGATAAACTCTTTCAATTTTAACCAACAGGGAGAACAATTCCAGATCAAGAAAGTTTTAGCAAATCTATACCAACACAATGGGCATCTCTTCCTGGATTTTTTAGGTTCTGAAATGAAGGAATAAAAAAGTTAAACATTAGCAAATTGTTTAAGTTCTAACTAATAAAATATTTGACTTCGCATGCAAAGAGATGTTTAAAACTAGACTTCTGATTTGGAATTAGCAAATAGAAATATTTTGTACTAATAAAAATCAGAGCAAAGCAAATTTCCTCTATTTTGTTCATGCTTTCTGAGTTAGACAAATGAAATAAGACAAACCGTGTATTAGAAGCAAAACATAGGAGTTTCTCTCAAGAAAATAAATACGGAATAAAGTTGAGAGTATTATGATTTGTAATTTCTAGATTTTTATGCTTTACAAAATAATACCTTTTAATATTGTCCATGATAATGAGTTACTGGCTATATATAAAAAAGCAGATAGTACAGAAAGGATCTTAATATATTACTGTTATATTATCCAACCTCTACTTTTAATTATAAGTTAATACTTCTTTGTTGCTTTCAATGTTAAAGAAAATTTCTTAGCACTATTTGGTGAGTGCTAACAATGTCTAAAATACCAATGTCTAAAATATCATATGTATGGAATTGCTCATTTTAATATTCCTTTCTTTCCTTTCCAATGTCTAAAATATCATGTGTATGGAATTGCTTATTTTAATATTCTTATGTTATTCCTTAAATATTAGTTATCATCTAAAATTCTAAAGAAATTGCAGGATTCCTTTAAAAATGACTCATAGTGTCTAAATATTTTTTACTTTACCTTCCTCATGTCTGATAGCAGCCGTAGCATCATCCAACATATTCAAAGAAGAGATCATAGAAGTTGGTGATCTTTTCTTCATTTCTATTTGTGTGGTCTTGGTCTAAAAAGAAATTAGATGAGTCTAGTGCTGGCTTCTTCCCTTTGTAGATACAAGACTGTAACTATAAGAAGGTTTATAACCTTCTTTAAAATGCTGATTCTTACCTCCAGAAATCATTTTGGATTTCATCTTTTGCTACTCTTTACACTATAGGCAGTATTAAACTGATACAGGATCATTTGTGTAATGAATGTGTATAACTTGCAACTCAACAAATTATTTCATACTATGAGGTCAACTATAAAAGGAGGAAATCAGAAAATACTGGTTTTATTACTCATATTTGACAAACCATTCAATGTATACTTTAGGATTATTGCAAAATATCCAGCTGGCAATCATGCTACTGAATAATAGTATTTCTCAAACACCTTAAATTTTTCCTTGAGGGTATTTTATAACTTTGAAAAAAACTCTCTTGATAAAATCAAAATTATTTGGTTTTGTGATAATGAAATAATCTCGAATAGTATGAGGTAAAAGAATGGATTTAAAAGAGTTGTTTTGGCTAGAACATGTAAGATAATTCCATAAAGGAATCAATTCTTTCTGTCATGTCTCTTGAGTAATGGTTTTAAGATATTCTGTTTTGCTGATACAGTTACACAGAGTTCCAAAGAAGTCCTGCATTAGAAACACATTCTTAGGGTTTGCTGTAGATATTACAACTTCTATACCATCATAGTTACACAAATAGAGCTCAGATGTTTCTAGTGACCAAGTATAAAACTTATATTTGAATTTAAACTCTAAGAAACTGACAATAGTGGGACACCTGGGTGGCTCAGTCAGTTAAGTGTCCAACTCTTGATTTTGGCTCAAGTCATGATCTCAGGGTCATGAGATCGAGCCCTGTACTGGGCTCTGCACTGGGTGTGGAGCCTGCTTAAGATTCTCTCTCTCCCTCTCCCTCTGCCCCTCCCCACTCCACGTGTGTGTATGTGTGAGTGTGTGTGTGCATGCAAAAGAAAAAAAACTGACAATGGGTAGATAATATTACACCACAGGGTTCCCAACAGATTTTTCATTTGGCATACAAGAGAATGATATTTGTATGTTTGTTAACTTGGTAAATCGGTGTGGCTAAATAGGTGAAATAAATAGTAAATAAATTTGAATAGGCAAGGCTGCTCTGGAAGAGAGGTAAATGGCATGGGGTACTGCTTCACCAACATTGAAGGGATTAGTGATCGAGGCTCAATGATAACAGATACCCAGCACACCCTGGTTGGCAGGTTCTGTTGTGGTCTTTCTGAAGTGGCATAATAGATATCAAGGAATCATCATATTTATCTCATTCAGTATCAGTCAAGTTCCCTCTAACTTCATAAATACTAGAGTCAGAGGAGGTAAAAAACCAACTCTATTCTATACTGATTCCATCATGAAAATGACAGATTCTTCAGGTCTACAGATCTCTGTTCTCTCATTATTATTTTTTTTAAAGATTTTTATTTATTTATTTATTTGAGACAGAGAGAATGAGAGACAGAGAGCATGAGAGGGAGGAGGGTCAGAGGGAGAAGCAGACTCCCTGCCGATCAGGGAGCCCGATGCGGGACCCGATCCCGGGACTCCAGGATCATGACCTGAGCCGAAGGCAGTCACTTTACCAACTGAGCCACCCAGGCGCCCTCTCATTATTATTTTTTTTATTGAAAAAGTAAGCTAAAAACTCAGGATGTGAGGCTAATTTATTTACCTTAACTAAACTTACTCCAGAAAGTATTTTTTAACTGACTTACAAGGTTACATAAGATACAAGTTATAATTTATACAATTTCAAATTTCCATGAGTCAAAAACCTACAGAAGCATAATTGTTCTGTTATTAAGGTCTAACAGGGATTTCCCAGGTGTTTCTTCATAAAGATGATACTTGGTGATATACTGAATAATACCCTCTACTAGTCCTAATATAAAGGAATTGCCTCTCCTAGAGATGTTTCTAATAATGACAAAGTCTGATGGAATCACCCCAAGAAGCAATTTAGTAAAGATGATCATCTGTGTGGAGTGGGTAGAGTGAGGAGAGTAACAATGTTATTGTTGATGTAGTCACATTTAATTCTCTACTTACTTGGCTTGAACTGTGGATATATTTTAGAATATAAAATGAATAAACTCCATATCAGTCTAGTAATATAGTTACCTAAACAGAGCTCTTAAAAATATTGAATGAATGCCCACAAGTTGGCCAACTACTAAGGAAAGGACCATTTTATAATGCAAATTAAGAAGACAGTGACTCAGTAATCTCCTGTTTGGAAATTTAAGAGCTAATAGGGCATATCCAAAGTTAAATTAGACTGGAAAAAGGACCTGGGATTCTTGTTCTCACAACTGGTTTAAATTTTCTCTAGAGAGGAGGTACGAATAAGAAAGAATCCAGTCGTATTTCTAGCATTTAGCAATGAATACCTGAAGTATTCATCTTGGACTCAGATTTGTTCTCTCTACTGCAGCTACACTGGCCTTTTTAATCCTGACTTACTCTGTTCCGTCCCCCTACTTGGCACGGACTCATTCTTTAGATCTCAGTTCAAGCGTCAGTTTCTCAGAAAACCCTTTTATTACTCAGGGAAATCCTTTATTATAGGCTCTCAAAACATCATGTTTCTTACTTTTATAGCACTTGCCATGGTTTCATTTATTTTTTTTTTTTAGTAGAGAATAATACAGTGAATCACCAGGTACCCAATATCCAGGCTTAAAAATTAGTAACATTATACCCTTCATTTCTCGTGTATTATTCACCCTACTTTATTTAAAATATTTCAGGAAAAATATTTCAGATATCATATAATTCTCAGAATAAACTTTGTAAGACACATAATCACAACATTAGGATCACAATCAGAAAATTAGTAATTCCTTAATATTATCCAATACTCAGACCATGCTCCATTTTCTTTCATTGCTCAGAAACTTTCTATTATATTTTATTTGTTCCAATCGAATACAAAAAAGATCCCCATATTGTATTTTGTTCACAGGTCTACTGATTATCTTGTGACTTTATTTCTTCTATATGATTTATTTGTTGATGATAATGGATCACTTATAACTGTAGAATTTTTCACATTCTTGATTTGGCAGATTGTGTCCTTTTAGTGTAAATTAATGTGTTCTTCTCTTTCTTATAGTCTCTAGGAAAAGACAGATCTAGAGGCTTACTAGACTTAGCTCAGACTATGGCAAGAATACATTGTATGTGGTGTTTTATGTCTCCTGTTTCATAACATCAGGAAACACACAATGTCTGGTAGTCTGAGAGGTACAATTTTGTGTTTATGATAATTTTATGGTCTATCTCTACATTAGGCCATTAGCTTCATGAAGATAGATACTATATTTGTATTTATTAACATTTTAAAATCTCCAATGCTTAGTAAAGTGCCTAGCATAGAGTAGATTGTCAATAATGTCTTATTTAATTAGGTAGATGAGCTATAAGGATGCCATTTTAGATGGGCCAATATTTTTAAAAATATTTATATTCCTACAGTTGTATATATCTGATTCTCTTCTCGAGGTTTGGAAAGCGACTGGCAATTTTTAAGAAAGTTTCATCTGCCACCTGTGTATTTGATGGAATAAAATAGTGAAAAATGAAGTAAAGTGTTGAGAAATCAGATACCAATAAATACAAGTCAAACTTTGCAACTGGAACTCCTCAATAAAGATAAAATTTGAGGATTCATGAAGATGCTTATCATATGTGTGGAACATAGTCGACACTCAATAAATATTATATACTATTATTACTATTATCATTATTATTATTTTAATTGCCCCTAAAAGGGGGATATAGTCAAAGACTTAAGAGTTTTATGTTGATGGAGTATTCTCCATTATGTACTGCTGTGCCTTCTTGTGTTTCCTATAATTAGCCATTTACATTTTTTTTCAGTTGCTCAGTATACTCTAAGCACTGCCAAGTGTTTTACAAGAATTTATTTCATTTGGGGCGCCTGGGTGGCTCAGTCGTTAAGCGTCTGCCTTCGGCTCAGGTCATGATCCCAGGGTCCTGGGATCGAGCCCCGCATCGGGTGCCCTGCTCTGTGGGAAGGCTGCTTCTCCCTCTCCTACTCCCCCTGCTTGTGTTCCCTCTCTGGCTGTGGCTCTCTCTGTCAAATAAATAAATAATCTTTAAAAAAAAAAGAATTTATTTCATTTGAATCTCACATCAACCTCTGAGACAGATTCTACAATTATATACATCTTGCAAATAAAGAAGATGAAGTTCAGAAAGGTTAACAGACTTGGCAAATATCATACATCTATTAAGTGGCTAAAATAGACTGAAATCTATTTTTATCTGACTGCAAAACTGTGCTTTTAGCCAATATGATCTACTGCTTTGCTACAATGTGAGAATATGAAGCATCTAAGTAATCTCTCAGTAATTCCAACATCAGAATTAGAACCTGATTAGTCTTAAATCAGATAAGGCACCTAAAGGGTCCTCAATATGTGCCATTTTAAATTCTTCTCTTTCTAGTATTTTCTTAAGTATAAATAAAAAAGGAAAAGAAAGTAAATCTTGTGAAAATGACCTTCACTCTTACTTCCCCAAAAAAGTTTTTCATGACAAAATGTTCTAGTGCTCTTCCATGAAAAAAAATCCTTTACAATTGAAAGATTTTAATTAAAACCAGAAAGTCTTCATGTGATTCAAATGAATGGAGATATTAAGACATTGGGAAATAATTCAAGTTCTTCCTAAGCAGAGTTAATAGGGCATCTCATCTTGGGATAAGAGAAGTATTGTGCTCTTGGATACATTTGTGTGTAGCCCTTGACATTTGAAATACCACTTCAGAATAAATTACACATTCAGCATATCATTCAGACCATAATCATTCAATCAGAAGGACCCCACACTCATTTCTAGAGACAGAAATCTTTTGTAATTTTTTCTGTGACTTCCTCATGGGTGGTATAATGGCTATACTCAATAGCCTCTTTTAATACATGTTTTCTTCATACTCTCTATAATTGCTTCTTGTTTCAGTGGTATGCATGTTATGAGCCATGCAGACACAGCATCTATCAATAGATACTAGATAATTGGTGTGATCCTACATTATGTTGTTCAGTTCCCACGTTTTTAGTAGAATTACTTTTCTAGAGCTTCTTCATTGATGATGACTTAATAAAGAGTTTTATATGTAGGAAAGTTAACATTTTCCCCCTTTTGACCCAGAAGTTACCTTTGATATTAATGAATGTCTTAGCCAGCATTACTACGCATTCCACTTAATGCCTGAGTGTATCTTGGCTCTTTACTTTTCCCCATCTCTTTTTATCCTCTTCCATATGACAGGGTCTCAGTATAGCTTCTTTCTATCCTTTGTCTGCTCCTTTAGTCTGTGATGTTACCATCGAGTTTGCTTCTTTTTTCCAGTGTAAACAATCTTTATGAGCAGGTGTTGAGAGTGCAAAATGTAACAAATCTAGAGTGGAATGGAAAAGGAGGCAGAGCATGGCTCCCTCTCCCAAGTGAAGTCCTGTAACTAGGCCACTCCAGTCAAGGAACACTCAACTTGACTGTGGCCACTTTGGGCCCAGCACCCTCCAAAGACCAAGCCCCTAGGCAAGAGGGTTCTTTATAACACAGGGGAAGGGAGCAACACCTGGAACAGGCAGGGGCTGTAACCTACCCTAGGCCACTTGTCTCCTGCCTACCATACACCTCTACAGCTCCAGGTAGGGGTATTAGGAGACTGGGCTAAACCTATTCCTCCCCCAGCTGAGAAAGAAGTATGAGATTGCCAGGTCCTACTGAATATAAGAAAGCTACTTCTGGTTGCTCTCCTGGGTCCTCTTCTTTAATACACTTATGGCACAACTTTGATTTTTTAAAGATAATTTCTACAACTTCTTTAATGTTACTTCTATCAATATTTTTAGATTCATAGATTGAATCTTTCATTATGAAGCTAAAAATCTGAAAATAAACTCAAAAAACAACACTAAAATAATTGAAAATTAGAGTAAAACTTTACTAAGTTTTACTAATCATGGATTTAATTATTCCATGGATAAATGATTCCTTATATCAAGATACACAGTGCATTTCTTCTCGGAAGAGCTAGAAAGACAGTAAGTGTATTTGTTTGCTCTTTTTACAACTTTAGTACTATACTTTAAATCCATGTTTTCAGTACTTCATGATTTCTAAATTATGGAAGGCATTATCACTTTTGAGTTGAATACTGAAATTTTTCAGTTAATTCTGATGTACTATCTGAAACAAGTTGAATTAAAAAACTAAACCTGCATTAAGAGAAGTCAAGTTTGAAAACTAATATATCCATCATTTATCAGCAGTAGTAATACACGCTTTGGAACAAAAACTGTCTTAAAGAAATATTTAAAGATGTTGATCACTCTTAACCCAGTGCACTGAGGAAATAATGTTGAATAGCAAAAGTGAGCCCACTTATCAAGATCCCCATTGAGGGCGCCTGGGTGGCTCAGTAGTTTAGCGTCTGCCTTCAGCTCAGGTCATGATCCCAGGGTCCTGGGATCGAGTCCCACATCGGGCTCCCTGCCCGGCAAAAAGCCTGCTTCTCCCTCTCCCATTCCCCCTGCTTGTGTTCCTGCTCTCGCTATCTCTCTCTCTGTCAAATAAATGAAATCTTTAAAAACAAAAACAAAAACAAAACAAAAGATCCCCGTTGATCTTCTTACCATGTACAACACACAGATACTGAGCACCAAGTAGAAAGCAATACACTCCGAAGAGAGAAAATAACTCAAATTCTGTGATTCTGTGAAGTACTAAGAAAAATTTATACCTCGGCTGCTTCGTCTCCTTCTTGAAGTGCTTTCAAAGTCTGCTGATATTTTAGCTCAATCTTCTTAGCTTTTTCAGCAGCTTTCTGCTTTTCTTCTTCATAGGACATAGCAAGTATGCCCAAGAACAAACTTGCTATGTAAAAAGCAAACCAAAAGCTTATCACAACAAAAAATATCATGTAGACCTTCCCAGAAGCATAAAGGATCTAAGGAGAATTGGAAAACAAGACAAAAAGAGGAAAATATTATTTGTCTTCCTGTAATCTCCTATTTTAAAATGAAAAAAATGAACTTTTATTATTAAAATAATTTAGTTGTAAGTGGAATGTAATCACAGGACAGTTTTACTGGCTCTACCTGGAGAAATAAGAGAAAAGCTCTTCAATTTTAGATATATATGTAAGATATAAAAATGCATGATACAAAACAAAGAAGGAATTCAGTTGAGGGGGGAAAGATGGCGGAGGAGTAGGGGACCCTATTTCAACTGGTCCCCGGAATTGAGCTGGATATCTACCAGACCACTCTGAGCACCCACGAAACCAGCCAGAGATGTAAGAAGATCTGGATTTCTACAAACAGAACATCGCAGGCGGTTGGTTGTGAGGTACGAAGCGGAGAGCCGTGATTCTGTGGGCAGATATCGGAGGATAAACGGCAGCGGGAGGGCGCCTGGATGTGGGGATCCTACACCGCCAGTGAGTGACAGCCTCGCGCGCTGCGGACGGGAACAGACTCGCAGACCGGTAGCGTCGGGAAAGGACCTTAGGGCAGCCCCCGGGGTGGAGGACCAGACCGGCGGGGTCGCACGCAGGCGAACCGCAGCCTCCCAGATGGAAACCCGGTGCGCCGGGGTCCCGCCGTGAACTGCAACATCCGGGGTGGAAACCCCGAGCGGTGGAGTCGCGCGCACGCACGCCGGAACTGGGAGCGGCTGGCGGTTTTACAAGCACAAAGGGCAGAGACCTGCCCCGACCTCGAGGCAGGACTGGGAGCGCTGCCGAGGGGCACACAACCCAGGATGCTGCAGTTTATAGCAGCACGGACAGAAACGGAGACGGTGTGGCCTGGAGAGCTCAGTGAAGAACAGACTGCGGTCTCTCTGCTCTGAGGCAGAGGGTTGGAAACGGTCTCTTCTGCTCTGACTCACTGAAGAGACATGGAAAGCCGCCAGGGAAAGGCGCCAGAGAACAAAAGCCCCAAAGACTGATTCCTGCTGAGCCCATCCCCCGCCACAGGGGCGCAGGGCAACTCCGCCCAAAAGGTTTGCCTGAGTAACAGCGCGGCAGGCCCCTCCCCCCAGAAGACAGGCTGGGAAAACAAGAGGCCAGCAACCCTAAGGTCCCAAGAAAACAGGTGCATCTTGCTTGGGTTCTGGTCAATAATTTGGACTCTATACATTCCCTCAAACACCCATCAACAGAATGACTAGGAGGAGGAGCCCCCAAAACAGAAAAGACTCAGAGATTATGACTTATGCTGCAGATTTACAAATGGATGCAGATATAACCAAGATGTCGGAGATGGAATTCAGGCTAGCAATTGTGAAGACAATGGCTAGAATGGAGAAATCAATTAATGGCAACATAGAGTCTCTAAGGGCAGAAATAAAAGGTGAATTGGCAGAACTTAAAAATGCTATCAATGAGATCCAATCCAATCTAGATAATCTAATAGCTGGGGTAACTGAGGCAGAAGAGCGAATAAGTGACCTGGAAGATAATATAATAGATAAAAAGGGAAAAGAGGAGGCCAGGGAAAAACAACTCAGAATCCATGAAAATAGAATCAGAGAAATAAGTGACACCATGAAGCCTTCCAATGTCAGACTAATTGGAATCCCGGAGGGAATAGAGAGAGAGAGAGGACTAGAAGATGTATTTGAGCAAATCGTAGCTGAGAACTTCCCTAATCTGGGGAATGAAGCAAACATTCGAGTCCTAGAGGCAGAGAGGATCCCTCCTAAGATCAAGGGAAACAGGCCAATACCCTGGCAGGTAATAGTAAAACTTGCAAATCTTAGAACCAAGGAAACCATCTTAAGGGCAGTTAGGGGGAAGAGATTCCTTACGTACAGAGGGAGGAACATCAGAATAACGTCAGACCTATCCACAGAGACCTGGCAAGCCAGAAAGGCCTGGCAAGACATATTCAGGGTACTAAATGAGAAGAACATGCAGCCAAGAATACTTTATCTGGCAAGGCTGTCACTTAGAATGGATGGAGAGATGCAGAGCTTCCATAACCGGCAGAAGTTGAAAGAATATGTGACCACTAAGCCGGCCCTGCAAGAAATATTAAGGGGGGTTCTATAAAAGGAGAAAGACCCCAAGAGTGATATACAACAGAAACTTACAGGGACAATCTATAAAAACAACGTCTTCACAGGCAACATGATGACAATTAATTCATATCTTTCAATAATCACTCTCAACGTGAATGGCCTAAACGCTCCCATAAAATGGCACAGGGTTGCAGATTGGATAAAAAGACAGGACCCATCCATATGCTGTCTACAAGAGACTCATTTTGAACCTAAAGAGACATCCAGACTGAAAGTGAAGGGATGGAGATCTATCTTCCATGCGAGCGGACCTCAAAAGAAAGCTGGGGTAGCAATTCTTATATCAGACAAATTAGATTTTAAACTAAAGTCTGTAATTAGAGACACAGAAGGACACTATATCATTCTTAAAGGGTCTATCCAACAAGAAGATCTAACAACTGTAAATATCTATGCCCCCAACATGGGAGCAGCCATCTACATAAGCCAACTGTTAACCAAAATAAAGAGTCATATTGATAACAATACGTTAATTGTAGGAGATCTCAATATTCCACTCTCAGCAATGGACAGATCATCTAAGCGGAAAATCAACAAGGAAACAAGAGCTTTGAATGATACATTGGACCAGATGGACCTCATAGATATTTACAGAACATTCCACCCTAAAACAACACAATACTCATTCTTCTCGAGCGCACATGGAACTTTCTCCAGAATAGACCACATACTGGGTCACAGATCAGGTCTCAACCGATACCAAAAGATTGAGATTATTCCCTGCATATTCTCAGACCACAGTGCTCTAAAACTGGAACTCAATCACAAGAAGAAATTTGGCAGAAATTCAAACACTTGGAAGCTAAAGACCACTCTGCTCAAGAATGTTTGGGTCAACCAAGAAATCAAAGAAGAACTTAAACAATTCATGGAAATCAATGAGAACGAAAACACATTGGTCCAAAACCTATGGGATACCGCAAAGGCGGTCCTAAGGGGGAAATACATAGCCATCCAAGCCTCACTCAAAAAAATAGAAAAATCCCGAATTCACCAACTAACTCTACACCTTAAAGAACTAGAGAAAAAGCAACAAATGACGCCTAAGCCATGCATTAGAAGAGAAATAATTAAAATTAGAGCAGAAATCAATGAATTAGAAACCAGAAACACAGTAGATCAGATCATTGAAACTAGAAGTTGGTTCTTTGAAAGAATTAATAAGATTGATAAACCACTGGCCAGACTTATCCAAAAGAAGAGAGAAAGGACCCAAATTAATAAAATTATGAATGAAAGGGGAGAGATCACATCCAACACCAAGGACATAGAAACAATTATTAGAAATTATTATCAACAACTATATGCCAATAAACTGAGCAATCTGGATGAAATGGAGGCCTTCCTGGAAACCTATAAGCTGCCAAGACTGAAACAGGAAGAAATTGACAACCTGAATAGGCCAATAACCAGTAACGAGATTGAAGCAGTGATCAAAAACCTCCCCAAAAACAAGAGTCCAGGGCCTGATGGATTCCCTGGGGAATTCTACCAAACATTCAAAGAAGAAATAATACCTATTCTACTGAAGCTGTTTCAAAAAATAGAAACAGAAGGAAAACTTCCAAACTCATTCTATGAGGCCAGCATTACCTTAATCCCCAAACCAGGCAAAGACCCCATCAAAAAGGAGAATTTCAGACCGATATCCCTGATAAATATGGATTCCAAAATCCTCAACAAAATCCTAGCTAATAGGATCCAACAATACATTAAAAGGATCATCCACCACGACCAAGTGGGATTTATCCCTGGGATGCAAGGGTGGTTCAACATTCACAAATCAATCAATGTGATAGAACACATTAATAATAGGAGGAAGAAGAACCATATGGTCCTCTCAATTGATGCAGAAAAAGCATTTGACAAAATACAACATCCTTTCCTGATTAAAACTCTCCAGAGTATAAGGATAGAGGGAACATTCCTCAAGCTCATAAAATCCATCTATGAAAAACCCACAGCGAATATCATTCTCAATGGGGAAAAGCTGAGAACCTTTCCCTTAAGATCAGGAACACGTCAAGGGTGCCCACTCTCACCACTGTTGTTCAACATAGTACCAGAAGTCCTAGCAACAGCAATCAGACAACAAAAAGAAATAAAATGTATTCAAATTGGCAAAGAAGAAGTCAAACTCACTCTTTTCGCAGACGACATGATACTTTATGTGGAAAACCCAAAAGACTCCACCCCCGAATTACTAGAACTCATCCAGCAATTCAGTAATGTGGCAGGATACAAAATCAATGCACAGAAATCAGTTGCTTTCTTATACACTAACAACGCAACTGTTGAAAGAGAAATTAAAGAAACGATTCCATTTACAATAGCACCAAAAACCATAAGATACCTCGGAATAAACCTAACCAAAGAGGTAAAGGATCTATACTCTAGGAACTACAAAACACTCATGAAAGAAATTGAAGAAGACACAAAAAGATGGAAAAATATTCCATGCTCATGGATCGGAAGAATAAACATTGTTAAAATGTCTATGCTACCCAGAGCAATCTATACCTTCAATGCCATCCCAATCAAAATTCCAATGACATTTTTCAAAGTGCTGGAACAAACAATCCTAAAATTTGTATGGAATCAGAAAAGACCCCGAATCGCCAAGGAAATGTTGAAAAAGAAAAACAAAGCTGGGGGCATCACGTTGCCCGATTTCAAGCTATATTACAAAGCTGTGATCACCAAGACAGCATGGTACTGGCACAAAAACAGACATACAGACCAATGGAACAGAATAGAGAACCCAGATATGGACCCTCAACTCTATGGTCAACTAATCTTTGACAAAGCAGGAAAAAACATGCAATGGGAAAAAGACAGTCTCTTCAATAAATGGTGCTGGGAAAATTGGACAGCCACATGCAGAAGAATGAAACTCGACCATTCTCTAACACCATTCACAAAGATAAACTCAAAGTGGATGAAAGACCTCAATGTGAGACAGGAATCCATCAAAATCCTAGAGGAGAAGATAGGCAGTAACCTCTTTGACATCAGCACAGCAACTTCTTTCAAGATACATCTCCAAAAGCTAGTGAAACAAAAGCAAAAATGAACTTTTGGGACTTCATCAAGATAAAAAGCTTCTGCACAGCAAAGGAAACAGTCAACAAAACAAAGAGGCAACCCACAGAATGGGAGAAGATATTTGCAAATGACACTACAGATAAAGGGCTGGTATCCAAGATCTATAAAGAACTTCTCAAACTCAACACCCAAAAAACAAATAAGTCAAAAAGTGGGCAGAAGAGATGAACAGACACTTCTCTGAAGAAGACATACAAATGGCTAACAGACACATGAAAAAATGTTCATCATCATTAGCCATCAGGGAAATCCAAATCAAAACCACACTGAGATACCACCTTACACCAGTTAGAATGGCAAAAATGGACAGGGAAAGAAACAACAAATGTTGGAGAGGTTGTGGAGAAAGGGGGACCCTCTTACACTGTTGGTGGGAATGCAAGTTGGCACAGCCACTTTGGGAAACAGTGTGGAGGTTCCTCAAAAATTTAAAAATAGAGCTACCCTCTGACCCAGGAATTGCACTCCTGGGTATTTACCCCAAAGACACAGATGTAGTGAAAAGAAGGGCCATATGCACCCCAATGTTCATAGCAGCAATGTCCACAATAGCCAAACTGGGGAAAGAGCCGAGATGCCCTTCAACAGATGAATGGATAAAGAAGATGCGGACCATATATACAATGGAATATTACTCAGCCATCAGAAAGGATGAATACCCAACTTCTACAACAACATGGATGCGACTGGAGGAGATTATGCTAAGTGAAATAAGTCAAGCAGAGAAAGTCAATTATCATATGGTTTCACTTATTTGTGGAACATAAGGAATAACATGGAGGACATTAGGAGAAGGAAGGGGAAAATGGGGGGGGGGAATTGGAGGGAGAGATGAACCATGAGAGACTATGGACTCTGAGAAACAAACAGGGTTTTAGAGGGGAGGGGGGAGGGGGGATTGGTTAGCCCGGTGATGGGTATTAAGGAGGGCATGTACTGCATGGAGCACTGGGTGTTATACGAAAACAATGGATCGTGGATCACTACATCAAAAACTAATGATGTATTGTATGGTGACTAACATAACATAATAAAATTAAAAAAAAAATATTTGATCAAACGATTGTTGAATGAATAAAAGATGCACTCTGAAGCTTGAAAAAAAAAGAATTCAGTTAGGCATCTGGCTTTTAGGTCTTCACTAACAGAGAAAACATATGAAAGGAAAACATTGTCATTTCTCAATTAAGAAAGCTGGACAGTCTAAAGTAAAGACTATTTCCTTTAGGGGTGTTTGGGGGCTCAGTCGTTAAGCATCTGCCTTCAGCTCAGGTTTTGGTCCCAGGATCCTGGGATTGAGCCCCACGTTGGGCTCCCTGCTCTGCGGGAAGCCTGCTTCTCCATCTCCCACTCCCCCTGCTTGTGTTCCCTCTCTTGCTGTCTCTCTCTGTCAAATAAATAAAATCTTAAAAAAAATTTAAAAAAACTATTTCCTTTACAGTAAAATCTTTAAATATATGAAGCTTAGTAAAAGTCAGAGAACGAATATTTAGAGATTAGTTTCTTCTTATCATTACTTTATGAAAACATCATAACAAGGCATAAACTTAGGTCTATTCAAAGAGGTTTGAAACAGGAAAATTTTTCTATGTCAGAATACCTGCTTTGGTGAAGGATATCTAGACAAATCACATGGGAAAGTCATATAATTCACTTATTGCAGTCATTTATGGATAGAAAAAAACCCAAGATTTTAGATATCAAAGCTGAGCATTGACTAGCTTTTATTTCATAATAATTACCTAAGATAGATGAGAGAATTTAAAACTTTGAAAAATTCTAAGTAATTTATACAGCCCACTATATAAGTAATATAGGCCACTGATTTATCATCATTGATTAAAAGTATATAAGCAAAATCTAAAAAATACAGATGAAACTAGTGTTGATTTTTAAGTATCCACTTGAATCAATAGATAAGTATTATTTACAGAAAATATTATATTGATACAACAAAGTTAAAAATGTTTACAGATTAGTAAGTTCTAACATTCAATCAAAAATAATTTCTTATTAATATGTAGTATATTTATCTTGAAAGGTATTTTTAATAAACCTATTTCCCCAAAGAGTCACCTATTTAAGATTTGGTTAAATATTTTTCCCACTGAACTAGCTATCATCTACAGTAGTACATTCAAGAGTCAGTAATAGATATTATGGGATATACTGCCCACCATGCACATTAATAAATGCTTTGCTTATTATTTCATTAATTCTGTGCAGCACATTTATGTGGTATTTACTATTATTTCTTATATGCAGAAGGAAGATGAAAATTAGGCAAGATGACATGTCAAAGATCTGACAGCTATGGAGAAAGACCTGAATCCAAAACTTTTGCTTTTCCTATTATATGAAGCTGGTGGAGGATAAAAGAATACACTTTTATGATGATGGAAAAGTATACATGTTCTGGTTCTAGTATATTTTAGTTTGAAATTGGGGTAATTATGGCATTAAAGCCTAGGTTTGTTATGAAAATCAAGTGAAGCAGTGCATGTGAAGATGCAGTCTATGGCAAATGCAGTAAAGGTCAACTATTGTTAAACATAACATTATGTTTATGTCCATGAGGACTGGCACTTTGTTTTGTTCATTTCTGTACCCATGGTGTATCAAAGAATATTTGGATCAAATAAATATTTTTTTAAAGATTTTATTTATTTATTTGAGAGTGAGAATGAGATAGAGTATGAGAGGGGGGAGGGTCAGAGGGAGAAGCAGACTCCCCACTGAGCAGGGAGCCTGATGTGGGACTTGATCCCAGGACTCCAGGATCATGACCTGAGCCGAAGGCAGTCGCTTAACCGACTGAGCCACCCAGGCGCCCTGAAATAAATATTTGATGAATGAATAGAGAATTGTATTCTCTAAAACATAAGCTACATTCTTTGGGAATAATTGCTGAATTTCCCTAGCCATAGTCAGTTCAGTGTGGGGCAATGCTGAGAGCACAAATCCAATCCAAATCAAAGCAAATCTTCTCTACACTGGTCAATAACAAGAGTACAATATTGATGAGAGTCCTATGTGGACTCCACCAGGGTACTCCCACACTGATTTTTCATTTCACTACTAGTGGGAAAGGATTTCCTTTAGACCAATTCTAACAAGAAAATTAGCTAACATACTTAGAGGGCTGTAACCAAAAAACAAAACATTACATAAAGTGATACAATTTATAAATATTCACTTATACTTTGTTTATTAAAATTTCATTAAGAATTTCTATGTGTTTGATGCTGAGAACTCAAAAATTAAAATGAGATAAAAAAAACTTCTTCTCAGGTAGCATATCTCCAGTGTGAGAAATTACTGAACAAGAAATTAAAATAACCACACTTAGGGACGCCTGGGTGGCTCAGTCGGTTAGGCATCTGACTCTTGATTTCAGCTCAGGTCATGACCTCAGTCTTGTGGGTTCAAGCCTTGTGGGGGCCTCCATGCTGGGCATGGAGCCTCCTTAGGATTCTCTCTCTCACTGTCCTTCCCCTTCTCCTCCCGTGTGCGTGCGTGCGTGCATGCTCTCACTCTCTCTCTCTTTCAAAAATAAATAAATAAAATAAAATAACTACAATTAGAGGCAATTATACAGTGCCATGGTATTCTGCTGTAGGACTTGCCTAGCTGTGAAAGGAGAGTTTGGGGAAAAGCTCAAGATTTCTTCTGGGTTTGAGGTATGAATTTGAGGTATGAGACTGAAGATAGAAACTTGAATTTAGGCTGAGGGTACAACATACATTGAAACAAGAAATTATGGGAAAAAGCTCACTTAGGAAATAGCAAGCCTTTTCTATACTTAAATAAAGCAGAGAGTGAGTATATATTGGGATATCATTAGAAAATACATCTGGAGAACTATGCAGAAACTAGATCTTAAAGGGCACTATAGAACATGCATTTGGACTTTGAACTTCATCCCATAGGAATGCAGAAACCTCTGAAGGATTTTTAGAAGTAAGATAACATGATAAGATTATTTTAGAAATAAGTCCCTAGTGTTGTGGAGGAGGCATTGATACTTGTCAAAGTTTGGAAAATAACAATATAAATAAATACTCACCTTATAAAATTAGAAAAATATAGTTTGCATTTTAAAAAGTCATTTTAATATTTTCATGTATTTCTTTTATTAGAAATATAATTGTATTGCATGTCTGTTTAGTTACTTGATTTTCATTTAATAACATACCACGCACCTTTGTGCTAAAAGTCCTATCATTGTTAATCGCCTGTACAGGTCATTACACACACACGAACACCATAATTTATCTATCCAATCACAAAAAGTATAGAGTGTATGTACATGTTTAAAAAAAGAGTGTTCTCCTTCAACTGTACATACTTTGGAAACTTAAAGTAATTTATTTTATTTAATATACTTTGATATTAACTATGCTGCTAAACTAACATTGCATATTCCACTGTGATGAAACTTCTCTTAGAAAAACCAAATCACCATTCTAATGTGTATTATATCTTTCTGAGAAACTATGGCAAATAAATCATCAGTTATGAAGAGAGACTCTCAGAATTTGACTTCAAGTCTCATAACGGCAAACTTTCTGTTATAATCAGAGCGTGGTTAAATATTACAGGGAAATGAGAAGAAATAGAGGAGTTGAAGTGAAATACACATTGTAGGCATTAAATAAACAGTTTCTTAATACCTGGTAATCTCACAGGTTCAAATTTTTTGACTGAAGAATTAGTACTTACCAATGCTCTTTCCTTAGTTAATATCAAATGTGTGATAGCATAGAGCAGAGCAGTGATCTCTAGAAGATACACGTGTTGTAACTTGGGAAAGGTTACCCAACCGCTCTGATCTCAGTGTCTTCACATAAAAAGCATATATAGTTTGGTCTTGCAGGATTGTTTCAAAGATTAAATGAGATATACATAAGGGCACAGACTTGGGCACAGCGTTAGCATACAGTTTGACATTCAGTAATTCTGATTCTCTTTTCTTCTGTCCTCAAATTCTTCTCCCCACAGAAATTTAATAAACCACGTTACATTCGACCATTATTTTAAAAGGGAGGAGCATGGCACCATTTTCATGTGCACTGCAGGCTCTCTCTGTTCTTACCTGATGATAAAGTGCTTCAGGGTAATCCTGTGTCATTAACCGAAACAGGGCAAGTAAGGCCCAGCCAAAAGTGTCAAAATTTGTGAAGCCATAATCAGGATTTGTGCCAGCTTTCACACACACATATCCTTCAGGACACTGACTAAAGACAAAGAAAAGAAAAACTGCTTACTCTTAAGTAACTTTCAGATTATGGCCAAATCATAAATACAGAATACCCACCCATGAATATTAAAGAGCTCTTTCTTCCACAGGAATTAGTCTAAACAAAGCCCAGTGAAAAAGCAGCCAATGAGGTAGATTTTAAGTTAATATAAGTGAACAGTGGTAATTAATCTAGAAGGAAAAAGGGCCTCACAAATGTTTTTTTGCCAAGCCTTGTTAAAGATTTCTTTGGTACAGAGTACCAAAGTGAAAGCATACGTGGTGGGAAATAACAGTCATAAAACAAAGCTACAGTCGTTGAGGGTTTAATTTTTAAATGCTCTCACCTCAAGCCCTTGGATCCCATTATTTAAGGGTGAGAAAACACTTATCACACTGATAATTTATAAGCAGCACTTGCATGTTTGTAGAAAGATCAGATTAAAGATTTATCTCATTTCCTTTCATGGACTCTTCATACTTTTATCTTCTGGGGCTTGAGTATTGTGATTGGTTATTACAGGGGTGGCCAAATAAATCATGCTTCCCTCTATCCACACTCTTGTGTAGTTTCTGCCAATGTTATTCTGGCCATGTGACTTGTTTTGGACTTTTGTTAATAGTTAACAAATGGGATGCAAAGAGAGGTTTCAAATATACTTGTGCATCCAGGCTTGTGAAATTGCTGACCCACAGAATCTGAACAAATACATTTTCTTCTTGTCTTAAGGCACTAACTTTTGGGATTGTTTACCATGCAGCAAGGTATGATGGCTACAGGTGAAACATTGCATGACTTTCTCTTCTGATCTTGAAATACATCCTTGTGATTCTGATTATCCACGATCAGATAATTTCAACAAGCATTTCAGGTCATATTTGACTTTGGGATGTCCATGAAAAGGGTTAGCTGGAGTGTGATGTGGCAGACACAATGAGATGGGTTCACAATACTGACTTGAGAATAGAATGGAAGCCCACTGCTGGGCAGCGTTGAACAAGAGACAAAATGTCTAAATCACATGAAAATATAAACTACATTAACTCATGCTCCTCTACCCCCATATGACTTTTGTTAATCTGGGCCCCAGAGCCTAAGAAAGAGCAGAGTCTACAGTGGGCATCAAATCATTTCCATCTGAGGAAAGTCACATAAGGCATTACGGGAATGCTAATACTGCTAAGAACTGTATTTCTACTTTCTTTTTTTTTTTTTTTTTTTTTTTTTTTTATTCTTATGTTAATCCCCATACATTACATCATTAGTTTTAGATGAAGTGTTCCATGATTCATTGTTTGTGCATAACACCCAGTGCTATTTCTACTTTCTTTTATCTTCATTTGAAATTATAGGACAGTAAGACTTGAGAGTTTTGTCATATCACTGAAGAATTATTTATAAGTACAATTTTTAAGAGCAATAAGAATTTTATTAATGTAAATTATAGTCATAAAAGATATACAAGCTATAAAATAAGTGAAATACAGCATATCTTTCCTATCTCTTATTCTTCAAAGGCTTCTCTGGCCCAAGAAAAGATTATATCATCTTTCTTGATAATTCCCACTAGCTCTGGAGTACACAGAAAACAAAAAATCAGATCTTTATTAAGTCCCAGCCTTGCCATTTGCTAACTTCATGACCTTGAATAAATCATGTAAGTAGTCAGTTTATTGCTTTTTCCTATAAAATCAGGGTAATAGTATTCCATGTTGTATACTTCTCAGCATGGTTTTAATGATAAAATGAGATAATGTAATCAAATGAGAAACATCAGCCAAAGCAATAATCTTTCAATAAATACTATGGATCCATGATACTGGCTTGATACAAGAACATTAACACCACTTACCCAGCATCTGTTCTGTTACCACAAAGAAGAGCATATCTTTCTCCTTCCAAATAATAAAAGTTTTCTGTTTCTGAAAAATAGGACAGAAATTATATTCTATTATCTAATTTTGAGTGAAGAGCATATCTGATACCCATTTAGATCTGCATAGAAGATGAACATCTCTCTCGATAGTGAAAAGGAAGGAACATATAGCCCACCCTTTTTTTTTTTTAATCTACAAGATTATCCCAGCACGTGATGCACAGGCCAAAAGATGTCTGGCAATCCACCTACTTCACTGCCCCAAAAGTGATAAACCCCAGCATAAAAAGAGGAGAATCACTTTCAAAATTAGAGTTCTGGGAAATGAATACTAACCAGCCAGGTATGACCAGAACCCTGAAGGAAAAATTCCCAAGACTAAAGTGTTTGAAAGCTGAGGATCTTTTCTCTTTATTTTTTTTTTTAAGATTATTTATTTATTTATTTGACAGAGAGAGAGAGCACAAGTAGGCAGAGCAGCAGGCAGAGGGAGAGGGAGAAGCAGGCTCACTGAGCAGGGAGCCCGATGTGGGGCTCGATCCCAGGACCCTGGGATCATGACTTGAGCTGAAGTCAGACAATTAACTGACTGAGCCACCCAGGCGCCCCGAGGACCTTTTCTTCCAAGGGCTAATGATCTTCCTTAACAGAAGACCATATTTCTGTCTCTAGGTTTAAATGCCATTCTCTTCCTATTTCGAAGCTTATTTTTCTACATTGAGCATCCAGTGCCAGTTACTCACCCTGATGTCACCTAATTCCCACCACAATCCCAACTAATCTGAATCATAGCCCATAGAATTTATTTAGGTATCCTTATCTGCTGTCATTCAAAATGTAAATTGTGTATTTACAGATATGAGCTACCAGGGTTGGGAACATGCATGCTTAGGAGCATTGATTTTAGGTTCTGAATTCAAATCACAGAGATCCAATACATGAGATCAGTCCTGAATGTATGTGTGTATGTATAAAATTGTATACATATACATATGTACATACACACACACACAACTGAATTACTCCAATCTCAAATAATGTCACTTTAACTTGTTACCTAAAATAATTTTAGAAGTTTTAAATCATAGTTAGGAACAATTGATCAGATCTTTTAAGTGGCAGTCAAAAACCAAATGAAATTTGACATTACTAGAAAAAGGTACTCCCAAATATTCTTCTAAATTTAAGGACTTTGACATGGCAATTAGGTTAAATAATATTTTACAAATGTAATATTTTCAGCAAGTCCTAACACGTTTTAAGAGGAAATGGAATGACTAGAATTGGACAAATTTTAAAGTGGTAATCTTTAAAAAGTGATGTCTTTATAATATAAATTACGCTTTAACTAAGATGAAAAGAACCTGGACTTTGTTTAGTAATACAATGAAGTAGTAAAAATTGTTTATTTTTTTTATAATTTGTATATTTTTGTTATAACCAAAGAAACCAAAGAGTATTTCAATTGGAATCGAAGATTTAACATCCATTTCCTGTTGCCCTCACCACTATAATCAAGAACATGAAATAGACACATATAATAAGGAAACATTTCACATACTCACATATCAATAAATTTGTATTATTTGCATCATAATGATATTATGGGGTAAACTAAAGAGTAAAATTCATTAAGATTTGTTTTGGAACTTATTATATCCAAATACAAATAAAATAAATGTAAGGGGACTACATAAGATTTATCAGCAATTTATTTTTATTAGTTTAAAAATATACTTTTATATTTTTCTAAATACTGTCAGAAGGACCTGATAGTAGTATGCTAGAACATTCACTGAATTTCTCTGAACATCCATTTTTCTGTTTATAACAGGGGTCATGCACTTCTCTGCAGGATTATGGTGAAGATATATGATCAGGCATGTGTATTACTTATATATAGATTACTTATATATAGGAGCTGAGCAATATTTATTCTGGCATTATTACTATTTGCCTAAAGTATGTTTATTATTTACCAAAGGATAACTCAAAACATTGAAAATGAGCAGCAGTAACTGAACTCCAACAACAGTACGAATTTCTATAATGTAATCTATTTTTTATTTATAAGGTCATTTTAAAATTTCTAATGAGTGAACTTAAATTTATATTTTAAATAAACAACTTTATTGAAGAAAGGTAGTATGAGGATTCTACTTTGATGCAACTGCAAATAAGACTTTGGTCATATTTTAAAGGATAAAATTTGCAAAATTTAGCAATTTCAAACTTAGGTTTCCCTTACTGAACAGTCTGAAGATTGGAATTTTGCAATTCTGATAAATGAAACTGATCCAAATCAGCACAGGTTTCCACCACTATCAGAAAGTAGAGCCTTCCTAATGAAACCTTTTGTGAACAGAAATGGCCTAAAGCAAAGAAGCAATTACCATTAGTTTATAGGGGAAAATTTGTGCGCATCCCTAGGCCCCAAACATAACCTCTCTTCAGCTTTTTTGATACGTTAGGACACATCTTGCTAACGGATGCACAAAATAAATTGAGATAAAGCATACGTGATCACAGACACAATTCGAAGCTATGGCAGCTTGACACTGGGAGGCTGGGTGTGGTTCCAGGGGAAGGAGCTTTGGTCCTGCCGCTCTCCCTAAAAGGATGCATGCTACCTTAATAATGGCTTACTGCAAAACAAAAGCTGAATGCTATTTTTACTTTTAGCATTTATCATAAAAGTGAAAATCATCTTCAGATTTCCTTTGGTTAGAGAAAACAGCTACTCCTGTAGGTCTTTAGTAAAAGCTAAGTGGCAACATGTGAAATTTCAAAAAGCAGGGGATATGTGTATTTGAGTATAGGTACAGCATTTACAAGAAGTTCATTCTGAAGTTGAGTTTGGTTCAACACTTCTGTGCAGGCTGCTTGTTCGCTAAGAAAAATTTTAACTTTTTTAACATAGATGGCAAGTGAGTCTTACCTCGGATATAATATGGATTTTCAGTTCTGTTGTGGAGGGTTGCAGTTTCATTTTCCTGGGGCCATCGCAAACATTTATGCTTCAGGTTGCCCATGAAGAGCCCCATCCCAATTAGGGAAAATACACTCAGAAAAAACAGAGTTAGGGAAATGACACCAGTAAGTTTCTTCAAGCAGTGGATGAGGATCCCTACGAAAGACTTCAGACCTAAAAAGAGAAAGGTTTGTTTTTGATAAAGTACAATACCGTAGGTAAGCAGCTGTTAGCACAATTCCTCCATGGCAAATGCATACTCCATTGAGATCAACAGCTTTGTGTTTCATAATCTACATCATCCATTATCTAGATCTAATAAGTAAAATGAGTAGAAAATAAAATAAATAAAAATCTGAACTTTAAGGTTTCTATATTATTGCTAGCTTATTACATCTGTTAAAATAATTCAGGCACAAATTTTAAAATTAATTATTTGTTTTTCTTTACTATAAAGAACAAGACTTTTTCGTGGTTACTGCTTTTGATACCAACCACCACTGTTTATAAACATAAGTGTAGAGTTATAAATCAAAATAGGTTGCAAATGTTGTTGAAACAAGAAATAGTTTGAAATAACAGTATTCTATACTATTCTTTCATTAACTTTTTAAGAATTCAACTTTTGGAGCTAATTAAATAAAACATGAACAAATTTGAATTAAGAATGAGAATAACACACCATTGTGATATCTGTAGACTGTATTTACATTAGAACACTTACTAATTGAGAATTCAGCCTTAAAACTGGCTTTATTTAAGGAACTCATTTTTCTATTTATTAAATAAAACCTGTTCAAGAAACCCTTATGTACTGCTGGTGGGAATGTAAATTGGTGCAGCCATTGTAGAAAACAGGATGGAGGTTCCTCAAAAAATTAAAAATAGAACTACTATAAAATCCAGTAATTACACTGCTGGGTATTTATCCAAAGAAAACACGAATCCAAAAATATATATGCACCCCTGTGTTAGTTGCAGCATGATTTACAACAGCCAAGATATGGAAGCAACTTAGTGTCCACTCATAGCTGAATGGATAAAGAGATGGCATTTACATATATAATGGGATATAATTCAGCCATAAAAAAGAATAAGATCTTGCCATTTGTGACAACGTGGATGGATCTAGAGTATATTGTGCTAAGTGAAATAAGTCAGACAGAGAAAGAAAATGCCATATAATTTCACTTTATATGTGGAATCTAAAAAATAAACCAAATGAACAAATAAAAAGAGCATAAACGGAGTCATATATACAAAGAACAGACTGGTGGTTGCCAGAGGGGAGGCGGTGGGGGACATGGACAAAATGGGTGAAGGGGAGTGGGAGGTACAGACTTCCAGCTATGGAATGACTAAGTCACAGGATGAAAGGCATGGGGATATATAGTCAGTGTGTTGTAAGAGCCTTTTATGGTGAGAGTGGTAGCTACACTTGAGGTGAGCATGGCATAACAGACTGGTAGAATCACCACACTGTACACCTAAAATTAATGTAACATTGTGTGTCAACTGCACTTCAATTTTTTTTAAAAGCTCAATTCTGTAAACAAAAAAAAAGAAACAAAAACAAAAATAATGTAATTGTACTTCATAGATAAAACCAGTATTAACCTTCCTTCCTCCCTCCCTCCCTCCCTCCGTTCCTTACTTTCTCCCTTCCTTTCTTCTCTTGTTTCCCTTGCTCTCTTGTTATTTGTTGGTCTGTTTATATTTGGGATCCTAATAACTGTTCAGCTTAACAATGGATAAGAATGTACTAGCTCTGTGATATTATCAATATTATTATGCTTCTGTTTTATCTTTAAAATGTGGCTAATAATACCTGTTTCATATATTATTGTGAGAATTGGAAATCTATTTTTTTTTTTTTTGAGTTTTTAACTTTGTAGGGCCCAAACTCACAACCATGAGATCAAGACCTGTGGTGAGATCAAGAGTCAGATGTTTAACTGACTGAGCCACCCAGGTGCCCTGAAAATCTATTTTTTAGTGACCTCTTCAGATGATTGGATTTCTTGAGTATATTAGGATAAGGTTGAAATAAAGTTATTCCTGTGGTTAAAGAAATGTGATATCTAGATTAAATATAAAATTTTAATTGCTACCATATGGAAATACTTGTTTGTAGCTTATTTTTGCCACTTGGAGTTGTACTATTAATTTTATTTTGCTATATGCAAGCCTTTTTTTTAAAGTGTTATATTAGAAATAGAATTTCTGTATCATAATATATGTAAGTATTAATACATTTATGTTCACTTTGTTTTAAGAGATGTTGAACCAATGTATAAACCAAATATATAAATACATAGTCAAGCTTTCACTAAAACTGGGGTGTTTAAAAAAATCTTTGCCAATTTATTAAAAGAAAAATGAGATCACTTTGCTTTAATGTAATTTCTGTGATTACTATAATGAACTTTCCAAAATATGTATTTTTTTAATTTTTTAATTTTATTATGTTATGTTAATCACCATACATTACATCATTAGTTTTTGATGTAGTGTTCCATGATTCATTGTTTGCGTATAACACCCAGTGCTCCATTCAGTACGTGCCCTCTTTAATACCCATCAAAATATGTATATTTTATATACATATTTTCATTTGGCAACTCTCAAATGAGTTCTTTGGCAACTGTCATGAGTTCTTTGTATATTTTCTTTTTTTAACTGAATTAACATACAGTGTTTATATTAGTTTATTATAATTGTTCAATTTGTGTATTTTGCATTACATATTATTTTTCATGATTTATAGGAAAGGTAACATTCAAATCCTTATAATGGCTTGTCAGGAAACATAAATTCATGCAAAAGGGGAGCAGAGGTGACTTGGATGAATATGCCTGATTTATTTCCATTTTAATTTTAAAGATTTTATTTATTTATTTGACAGAGAGAAAGACAGCAAGAGAGGGAACACAAGCATGGAGAGCTGGAGAGGGAGAAGCAGGTTCCCCACTGAGCAGGGAGCCCGATGTGGGGCTTGATCCCAGGACGCTGGGATCATGACCTGAGCTGAAGGCAGACGCTGGATTCATCCAAATTAATTTAGGTTTTAATGTTAAAAATCACTAGATTTTTATAATTTTGGCATCTATTTCAAAGTTTTCTGAAACACAAATAAAATATGTTTCTAGTTTAGGCATGTCTGTTATTACTTCGGATTTATAATATTTGCATTTTGTTTTACATATCACTAACAACAGTTAATTTGAAATTCATTCTGTGTTGAAATGATTTCAGAGTTCACTGTGATTACTTCTGGTATTAAATCTTCCCATTGTTGAATGTTTTGTTTTCATACCAGTTATTCAGGAAAGATACATATATAAAATTTCAGAACTCTTGCATGACTGAGAATATCTTCCTCTCAGCTTCACATATGGATGACAGACAGGTATAGAATACTGGTCTCATAACCTTCCTGTTTACACTTCCTCCAAGCTCTGAAACTACACTGCCTATTCATGTTCAATATTATCAAGAGGTCTAAAAATAACCTTTCCATAGGCAATTTTTCATTGCTTTTTTGCTTGTAGGATTTTTATAATACTTTTATTTTTTAGAAGTTTAAATTTAAAAACTGTTATAATGTCTAAGTATATCTTTTAGTTTTTTATCTACTATAAAAATGAACCTTTTCCATTTGTGAGAAAAATCTCAAGTTAAAATTTTTTTAAAATTTTCTAGTGTATTTTTGAATAATTTGTCTTTTACATTTATTCTGGTCTCATTTTTAGGGTCACCAACTATCCATAAGATGGAACTTAGTTTCCTCTTTTTCATTAACCCATCCATTTTTGGTTCTATTGTATTGATATAGAATTTCCCTCATTTTTCTTCACACAAGCAGTTTTGTTTTACCATACCATAATACTGTACAGACAATACCATATTTTAATGCTTCTATTACCATCAAATATTCACCAAAAAATTCTAATTTTTTAAAAGATTTATGTATTTATTTTAGAGAGAGAAAGAGAGAGAGCAGGAGTGGGAGGGGCAGAGGGAGAGAGAGAATCTCAAATAGACTTCCCTCTGAGTACAGAAACCATGACCTACAGATCACAACCTGAGCCGAAGCCAAGAGTCGGACTCTTAACTGACTGCACCATCTAGGCGCCCTGAGTATTATAATTTTTATCACTCTTGTCTGATAGGTGTTTTTGTCTATTTTATTATAGCATTTTCATCTTTCGCTTGAGTCTAGGTTTTCTTCTGAAGGCACTACAAAAGGGGTGCCTGGGTGGCTCAATCAGTTAAGCATGGACTCTTGGTTTCTGCTCAGGTCATGATCTCATGGTCATGATTTCAGGGTCATGGGATCAAGCCCCGTGTGGAGCTCAGTGCAGAGTCTGCATGAGATTCTTTCCCCCTCTGCTCCTCCCCGCTTGTGCCGTCTCTTAAATAAATAAATAAATAAATAAATAAATAAAATCTTTTTATTTTTTTTATTTTTTTATTCTTATGTTAATCCCCACACATTACATCATTAGTTTTAGAGGGCATAGTTTTTAAAGAAAAAAGAGGATTATTTTTAATTTTCTTAAATAGCATGTTTCCCTTTTGGTACTGCAAAATAGTTTCATATGCTCTATATTGCTGGTATGTCCATTGATTATTTTCTCCCTTGAAAAAATAGCAATTTCTATCAGGCTGTTTGTTTCCAACTCCACTAAGACATGTTCTTCTTGTATTGACTTGGATTCACCTGATTCGTTCTATAATCTTCACATCTGAGCCTAAGCTGAAGACACAGGTGATACAATTTTATGTTCTAGTAATTTGTGGAGAGTAGTAAGGGAGGTAGAACGGTGGGAATTCCTATCACCGCAACTCTTCTCGCTGGCGCTTTCTTCACTGGGTTTGGTGAAGCTGCCATGCACAGACCATTGTTGTTAAACAGCTTTATTGAGCTATAATTCATAAATCATACAATTCACACATTTAATGTGTACAATTCAGTGTTTTAATATATCCATAGGGCTATGTACCATCCATCATCCAATCTTTTTACTGTTTTGCCTAGGCTAGACTCCAAGTACATGGTATGCATATATCTGGCCTTCTTCATGGTGTTGCAGTGGACAAAAATTGCCTGTAGATCTCATTTCTGGTATTATCACACTTGCCTCTGGGTTTATTGGCCCACCTATTTCATGCTTCTGACTCAGCAGCCAAAACACTGAGTGTAGTTCTTTCGTATCGGATTGTTTTTAATCCATTCTTAACACAAATTAGAAGGTGTTGGTGGGCTTCTCTAGGATATCTTCAGGAATGGGAACTGTAAATTAGTCCTCAGCATCTTCTATCAGTGTGGTCACAGCTCTACCTTATTTAGCAGAACGTCCTTTAACTCTGTGGCATGTGGAATGCACCCTATCCAAGCACTCAGAGCAAAATGGAATTTATCTTATTTTATATTACTTTGTTCATTTCAACTGGTTTTTAGAAGCAGTGAAGAAAAGAAGGCATATTAGGTATCTGTCTAGATTGCTATCTCTCTCAGAAGTCTAAGAACAATTTTATAAGTTCATATTTAAGATGGAAGGATAAATAAGAAAAAATAGAATATATTTTGATTAATCTCTATATTTTATCATTAAGTATTGAACCCATCTCAAATAAATAACAGTCAAATGTGATTTTTTTTTTTTTTTTTGCTTTCCTGGAGTGACTGAAATAAACTTATAGATCAGATAATTCGCTTACTTCAAAGATGAAATATTGTTCAATTTAGTATTTCTCCAAGCAATTACAGGGGAGTTCAAAAGAATACAGGGTAGTACATAAATCAAAATGAAGACAAGAACTAAATGCCATTTCTTACCTTGGTTTAGGGGAATAATTTTCAAAATTCTCAAATTTCTTGAAATTCTAAATATTGTAATGGAGTTGAGAGCTAAGTATCTTGTTATGTGCCTGTGGAATTAAATTAGAGTTATTTAAAAGTCATACTGAGTCTATGCTGCTTATCATTGACTTTTTATACTATTTAAACTTATTTTTAAAACCACATATCCAAACGTTTCCCTTGCTCTCATTGTTCCATTTTGCAAATACTTGCCTTATTGATTGGAAGACAAAGATTATTACAGTGCAAGGTAGCCAGGTAAATATTAATCCACAAATTATGATAGTTTATAAAAGCTTGACACTGTGATTAGTCATAATTCCGTACCAGGCACCCTATATTATGTTCATAAATATTTTGTTATTTAATCACTGAAGAGGTAGTTAAAATAGGAAAAAATCTATAGTTTTTTAAGCAATGAGATTTAAGTACTTAAGCTTCTGATGATGATCATGATGAGGATGATCTTGATGGTAATGACGACGGTGATGATAGCCAAAGGCAGGCTGTATAGTGGTTAAGGGCACAGCCTGTAGCCAGAGTGTTTATGTAGAAATCCAGGCTCCCAAGTTACTAGTTGTGTGACATGGAAAAATTACTGATTCCTTCTTGCCTCAGCTTCTTCAAAATTAAAGTGGGGATAATAATTCCTAATTTTGAGGCTTTTTGTCGGGATTAAACAAGCTCATACATGTAAAGTGCATAGCTTAGCACCTGGCACACGGGGCTAAGTAGTAGCTGTGTTAGCTAAGTATTATCTATCAGTCCTGGCAACAGCAAAATAATGGTAGTAATCAAAGTAGTAGTGATAATAATTTCAATGATATTAGCTACTATTTTTTATTGCTTACAACATGGCAGACACTGATTATGCGCTTTATGAAGTCTATTTCTTGTTTTAAAAAATCAACCCCAAACTTAAAAATGAATATCATTTTAAATTATATTTAACAGGAGTTTGGTGCCAGTGATCATTTCCTTAGCCATAAAACAGAGCACACTAAATAGAAATCGTTGAAAAAATACTCATGTAAATCATTAGAATTTAATGTAACACTCTCGAAAATGTGTGTGGGTGTGTTTAAGATATTTTATTCTGATATCTAGTGTTTACTGCTCTTAAGCAATGTAGCTAAATAAAATGTAGGTTGGAGATGAAATCAAACATGTTAGGATCTTCTTGTAAGTCTCCAAGAGATTTTCTATGCACTGAAAATAATCACTTAAAATCCTAAAATTCAACCTCTGTTGTTTTGCTTCAGATAGAAAACAGATAATATCCCATTCCTTTCATTTTTATTGCATATTCGGAGAGCTAGTTCAGTTGGAGCTGCCTGAGAGTCATTATGGCTATGATTTATGAAATATTTTTTTGTTCACAGAATTTTTGCAAGCAGAAAACTTTGTAAATCTTAATGTTTCTTTATGAAAAGTATTTACTTAGCAAGGTATTAAGCTGTTTGTAATTTGAAGAAATACTCACTCAAACAAAGTTACACTGAAATCGAGCCAGTTCCATGGATCACCAAAGAAATAAAAAGGTTCTACCCAGATGCCTCTTGCAATGAGTTTTATAAGTATTTCAAATGTGTAAATTCCAAGCAAAGTATTCCTGCAGAAAATTTTTCATATAAATGTTAAAAGTGAGAATAATGCATTGTCAGAAATAACAGGTCTATGGTAACCATTTGGCAACCAACCAAACAACCAATCAACCAATCCACCAACCAACTAGACAACAAAAAGTCTATGCTCCTTGAACCATACGCTAGGGCTTTTAGGGTGGGCTATATCTTACAGCATTAACCATGAAATTTGACTATCAATTTTTTTCAACAAGCCCTAGCTAGAGTTATAATCTTTACATATATTTTGGTAAATAATGAAAATACAAAATGTCAAATTTATTCCACATTGGAAATCACACAATAATTAACTGAATTACAAGAGTATGAAAGAACTAATTTTATTATATGCATATATAAGAATTTTGTGGTGAATTAGTTTTATATTTACCTTCCAAAATTAACTAGTTTTAAGAATTGAATAAAAGCTTAAGATGTAGCATCAAGAAAGGCTTCTTCTTGGGGCACCTGGGTGGCTCAGTCGGTTAAGGATGTGTCTTTGGCTCAGGTCAAGATCCCAGTGTCCTGGAATGGAGCCCCACATTGGGCTCCCTGCTCAGCAGGAGAGTCTACTTCTCCACTTCTCCACTTACCTGCCCCTAACCCCCGCTCATGCTCACCCTCTCTCTCAAATAAAAAAATAAAATTTTTTAAAAAAAAGAAAGGCTTCTTCTCTAGAACTTTTTTTTTAAAGATTTTATTTATTTATTTGAGAGAGAGAGAATGAGAGACAGAGAGCATGAGAGGGAGGAGGGTCAGAGGGAGAAGCAGACGCCCTGCTGAGCAGGGAGCCCGATGCGGGACTCGATCCCGGGACTCCAGGATCATGACCTGAGCTGAAGGCAGTGGCTTAACCAACTGAGCCACCCAGGCGCCCCTTCTCTAGAACTTTTAATGGACCTTTCCATCATTGCAGTCTAATGCAAGCCAAACTATTCACATCACTCAAGAAAGAGAAGAGAAATAGAACAGAAAGGAAGAAATAGAAATAACTTTCTTAGAATGGAAAGAAATAAATGTTATTTGAGTTTAAAGCAAATCAGGTGTGGAATGTCAATAGTAAAGAAAATCTGAGGCACTGAAATAAAATATTAATCATTACTAGTTAACTTTACAATAAAACCTCATTTGTATGATAGATAGACATAAACATATAGCTAAGTGTTCAAACATTTATATCATGTTGACTTAACATGTTGGGAAATAGCAGCATTTAAAGTCCAACTAAGAATAATGAAAGGGCAGAAAAACATTAAAATTTATTAACTGATATATGTGTGTATTTGGTTTTACTTGGAAAATTCATTAGTTGTGCTATATATATAAAGATTATAATGTTGGCGGGGATGCGGAGAAAGGGGAACCCTCCTACACTGTCGGTGGGAATGCAAGCTGGTGCAGCCACTCTGGAAAACTGTATGGAGGTTCCTCAAAAAGTTGAAAATAGAGCTACCATATGATCCAGCAATTGCACTACTGGGTATTTACCCCAAAGATACAAAAGTAGGGATCCGAAGGGGTACGTGCACCCCGATGTTTATAGCAGCAATGTCCACAATAGCCAAACTGTGGAAAGAGCCAAGGTGTCCATCGACAGATGAATGGATACAGAAGAAGTGGTATATATATACAATGGAATATTATGCAGCCATCAAAAGGAATGAGATCTTGCCATTTGCAATGACGTGGATGGAACTGGAGGGTATTATGTTGAGTGAAATAAGTCAAACAGAGAAAGACATGTATCATATGATCTCACTGATATGAGGAATTCTTAATTGCAGGAAACAAACTGAGGGTTGCTGGAGTGGGGGGTGGGGTGGGAGGGATGGGGTGACTGGGTGATATACACTGGGGAGGGTATGTGCTCTGGTAAGCGCTGTGAATTGTGCAAGACTGTTGAATCTCAGATCTGTACCTCTGAAACAAATAATGCAATATATGTTAAGAAAAAAAAAAAGAAGAAGAAGAAGGTAGCGGGAGGGGAAGAATGAAGCGGGGGAAATCGGAGGGATAGACGAACCATGAGAGACGATGGACTCTGAAAAACAAACAGGGTTCTAGAGGGGAGGGCGGTGGGAGGATGGGTTAGCCTGGTGGTGGGTTTTGAGGAGGGCACATTCTGCATGGAGCACTGGGTGTTATGCACAAACAATGAATCATGGAACACTTCATCTAAAACTAATGATGTAATGTATGGGGATTAACATAAGAATAAAAATAAATAAATAAAGAATAAGCAGTAACGTTAAAAAAAAGATTATATCATGCACAATGAGTTTATATTACAATAAATATTATACAATAAATATAAATAGTAAATTGTAAAATGTTAAATATATAGTATATAATGTACTATAATGCAGTATGTTAAATATATAATCATATATGAGATAAGGTATAATAAAATTATTTGACTTACTGTAATATTGGGCCCCATTTTGGTATCTCAGTCACGGACATAAATATGCAGTCAGTCAAGACACTAATTAAAATGAATAGTCGGAAAAAGGTAGGTTACAGTCAAGGAATAATGGATAAAAATAATATTGGAAATATGTGTTTCTATAACATGTTCATATGTATATACATGAGATAAAATAGCTTTTTAAATGTCAAAAAGAATACTATTCATATTGAAAATCAAGGAGGATTAAGATTTGTTAATATTTACTACTGCTGTGTGTACTTGAAAATAATTTTTAAATGTATTTTCAAATATGGAACACTTGGTGCAGTTATAATCCAGTTTCCAATATGACCTAAAATGAGATATCAATTCAAAAAATAAAAAGACTGCAGCAATATTTGAATAGAATAGTTGCATTTGTTATTAGTACAGTCTAAAGCCAATAGAAAAGGATATGGATGTACCAAAATCTTAATAGCTGTTCTTCTAGTTGAACTGAAAGGAGAAAATGTACACCACGTGGCATTGAATCTGAAGATTGTTCTACTTTTATTTAATACCATGAAAGTCTGTAAAATGAAAAAAGAACATCAAGTAAAATTACAAGTAGGAACTATAATCTCATCCATTACGCAACATATTGCCAATGATCATTTCAGTTGTGAATTCTAAGTTACACTTTTCTTATATTTTGATATTGTTTTACAGACTAAATCAAATGGAAAGATTTCTTCTTTTAAACATTTTCACTGATATTTAGGATTATCTACCACTTTTTTTTTTTTTGCCAGTGTTCTAACAAAGCCATTTGCCACACTCCAGTCCTCAAGTCTTCCTGCAGAACTAATGTAATAGGAAGAAATCATTATCCTAAAGGCTCATGAAGATGCATTTAAAGAAACTCAAATTTAATGAATATAAAAAAAGGTTAATTTTATTTCAAAACAAATAAGGCATGCAATTACAATAGTAAAAATGACCGAATTCACTAAGATATTTTATTAATCACTAGTAAGTATCTATGGTATAAAACCCCACTTGTATGTTATCATTGACATAAACATACCTAAAGCAGAAAGTTACATCATGTAAAAGTAGTATACTGGGATATAGAAGCGTTAAATCCAGAAATAATGAAAGATCAGAAATATCCTAAAACTGAGTTATATGTATATGTGTGCGTATATATGTGTGTATCTATTATAGATACACGTGAAAGTGTCTACCTATGTGTGTATGTCTTTGTGTGTGTGCATATATATCAGATATACACTTTTACTGTATATGCATATCCACTTGGAAAATTCATTTATGATGGAGTAAAAATACATTATATATAATGATATTATACCCATTATAATATAATATAGTATATAATATATAGTATACAATGTAATATGATACAATATAATATACCAAATGATATATATAAATATAATCTATTACATACATAAGTATCATATTGTATGTTATATATAATTATATATTAGAGGTATCTATGGTGAATGTATATTGGCATTTATATTTGTGTCTATATATATAAATATATTAGTGAAGACAAATATATATGCATTGATATTTTATGAATACATGTTCTAAATGGAAACCAACTGTGTTATAATTCTCCTTAATAAAACACTTTTCCAATATACAGTCTGTGGACATTTTGGCATGTATTGTAGTTATTTTCCCTCTTTCCATTTCAAAAGCAAAGACAAAATAAAAGGGCTCCCCAAAATCTGATTATTTAAAATGTGCTTTCTGTTATTTTCCAGAACAATCTCAAAATTCATACAAGAGGTAATATATGTGTGGGGCACTGGGGTGGTGCAGTTGGTTAGGCATCTGACTCTTGATTTTGGCTCAGGTCCTGATCTCAGGGTTGTGAGATCAAGCCCAGGGTCAGGCTCTGCACTCAGCATGGAGTCTGCTTAAGACTCTCTGTGCTCCTCTCCCCCACGCTCTTGCACTCTCTCTCTCTCTCTGAAATAAATAAATAAATAATAAAAAAGAGGTAATATATGTGCAATCAACTAGCTTACGTTATTGTAAAGGAATAATTCCAGACATAACAATTTTCCAGTTAATGTTTGAGTGCCAAAATTATTTAATTTTAGGATTATTTATTGGTACGCCATCCTTAACAGAATAAACTGAATGTAATTCATTTTCAATACTTTGTGTCATTATTAATAATAACACTTTTTATACAAACTATCCTTACAATTTTTGGCTTGTTTTATTTTTCAAAATCTTTAGTTTTATCTTCAATAACAAACTTAGATTTGCCTACCATATCTATATATACTACAAAGAACTCAGAACTCTGCCAGAGTAAACTTCTAAGGTTATTATGTGAAGTCAACTGTTAGGACTTAAGCATAGCAAAGGTGAAAACAGAGATAATTGAGATGAAGAGTTACTTTTCACTAAAATGTTCTGATGATTTTACAGATGTTTTATAGCTAATGTTACATAATGCCCATGGAAGCTATGAGAGCTACTGGAGTCTTTGTTAACATATACATTTACAATGCCAATATTCTTCCACCACGCAAAATATTTGAAAGAGTTGTGTTTATGCAAAATCATCACGTTGCCTTCCATCCAGAGACTTTGGTTCAATTCCATTTTGCCCATTTGGTAATATCACTGAATGCTTTACAAGAATATCAAATTACATTTGTCCAAAACAGAACTAATCCTCCTATCCCCCAAGCTTACTCTTTTTTAGAATTATTTCTGTTTTTTAAGTAGCAGTACCATTATTCCAAGCTGGAAATTTTGGCATTATTAGTCTGTCTTCAAATCCTGTTGTTTCTTCTCAGGTTTGTTACATTTTTCCCTCCTCTGAAACCTTCCTATAATCCAGGGCTCTTGACTTCAGGCCTGGATTACCCTCTTTCCGATATCATCTTTCTGACTCTATCTCTTCTATGCAATAGTAATTTAGAGGTCTTCAGATTTAAACTTACTTAAACATTGCATTCATCACATCAGTTCTTTGGCCATCACATTAAATCCATGTTGACATCTTCATTTCCTCATTCCTTTATTTCCCACAACTTGCAATAGGGGTTGAGTTCTATCATCACCCTGTTTCTTCCCTATTCCAATTAATATCAAGATTTTCCCTTTGTACTGTTAAAATGTGATGTGCTCTCGAAGCTGTAATTCAAATTCTTTTTCTTAAGGAAGACTCTTCCAGCTTTGTCAGCCCACACAGATCTTTGCCTTTACTAAGCATGATTGTTCTTATTTTTATCATTTTTGTGCTTGTTTTTGGATTGTTCAAATATTTAGTTGGTTCCTCAAGCCATTCCAGGGATAAGACAGGATGTGAATGTATGAATTAATAAAAATGGTAAATAAAATATAGATTGGTTTTTATTTTCCCAACTACTGAACAAGCTTATTCAGTTGAACATTTAAAATTATTGTACATATTATAAAAATTTTATATTATAGTTATTTTAAAATCAATAACCTTAAGTAGCCAATCATCATGCTCCCATAAAACAAGTCATTTACATTAGGTCATAACAGTATAACCTATTAAAAGTAGAGTAACTCCCAACAAACTAACCTACCAGGCAAACAATCAGTTTTGATAAAAATCCCAAATATTTGTGAAATTTCTTATCCAGTTTTTTATAACTTAAAATAACTCTTTGACGTATTCTTCATTCTTTTTAAATCCTATATCAATTAGACTTTTTGCACATCTGAAAAAAAATAATGAAAATGTAGTCACAATTAGTTCAATTAATCCTTACATTTTTATTCTTATAGTATGGGTCTGCATCTTCCAAAGGCTCCAACAGCATTCCTCGAGGGAGATTCCCATAAACAAATGGAAGCTCTTTTCCAACTTCCAAGTCAGTGTTGGGCTTTAAATCTCTTTGGTTCTCACTGTGCTTTTTAGCAATATGCTGTTTCATAAGTTCAAGAGACTCTCTGGTGAAGGGGACAAGGCCCTTTGGTTCTGGGGAAGCCATTTCCAATTTTGTACCTGCAAGAAATGTATTTTCTTCAGTTCTATATAAAATTTGGGTATATAAAGAAAAATTTTAAATTACAAATGGTTAGGATATGATTAAAAGAGAACAGCAAACTGAATACATGTATTCAAAGAAAATTCCTCAGTTTTGTAGATATATGAGTTGTTAAACTAGGTTTTGTTGTACTTGATACTATACTTGTTTGTAAGTTCATGAGTGACCAGTCCTACTTCATTTACTCATCCACTGAATTCTCTTTGTTTTATTGAAATCTTCTTATCAGTTTCTCCCTCATAATAAAAGAGTTCTAAAGCTCTAGAGATTTGGGGGGACCAAACCTAATTTTTTGTCTCTCAGCTATATTTAACCATTAACTAAACTTTTCTTCTTTAAACTCATTTTCATTGGCTTTAGGCCCCATTCTTCTGTGTCTCCTCTTATAGCTCTGATTACTTCCTTCACTCAGTCCTTTCTCCCAAATTTTAATTCTGATATCCTTTAAAATTCTGCCTTTCTCTTCTGTTATATCCATGTTTTTGGTGAATACATAGGCAAACACTGAATTTCAATTACTGTACATGGATATTTACCAAGTCCATTTCCCAAAACACTCTCTTCCCCTCAATTATCCATGTGACAATTACACCAATAATAGCAATTTAACAAGTAAAAACAAAATTCATTGTTATCCTGAATGACTAGAATTGTTCTTTAACCTTTTAGCCATAGTAAAAACAAACACACATACAAATACACAAACTTAATACCTTGAAAATTATTCATGACATTTTTGTTTGTCATCAATTCCTCTGCACAAAATAATTTTCTTACAATTATTTTCAATTATGTATTTAAATATTATCCATTGTTTACATATCTGTGTCAAGGTAGACATCTTTATAATTCTATATCTGGATTGTGCTAGTAGTCTCTACAGGTTTCTCTCAGTTCTAAGTCTTTGCCTATTTCAAGTCATCCTAAAGGCCACTGAAGTTAGTTTCCATTAAATATAATTTCATGCATCAATTCCCCATTCATGAACTTCATTTTATTCTCTCACATAAAAATATGTTCTTTTGCTGATTCTCTCCATCCTATTTCCTGTTGAACACACCTCACATATCATACTTTATTGAGGGAAGTCAAAACGCTTTGAGTCAGTACAATTTATAAATACAAGCTACAGATAACTGATGTTTGCTCTTACATATAAAATCTTCCTTTAAAATATTTAATAAGCTTTCAAAATTGTATTCCTTACATGGAATTCCTTAAATACATATTAAAGAGTTTCTTAATGACTCATGGTTATAGACTAATATAAATTAAAAAAAATCATGAACCTTGGAATTAAATAGACCTACATTCAAATCCTAAATTCTGTCATTAATGTTCTTAGTGGTCTCAGTAAAATTAGTTAACGTTCTTGAACCTGTCAGTCATAAAATTGGGATTCCTTCTCAGGTTAAAGAAGGATAAAATAGAATAATATGGGTGAAAATGCCACGTACAGTGATTGGCACACAATAGGTGGGAAGTAAATGTGAATTTTCAATTGTGATAAGATTTTATATCTTAGAATAATGGGCCAAATCTAATAGAATAAGATATAGCAGGAATACATGTGAGGTTTTGAAATTTGAACCAAAACAACCTATCTGTACAAGTTCAATAGATATGTTTTTGCAGAGAAAACTGCCAAGGGATTTTACTTAATAATAATCGCAATATAAATCAATACCGGTTTGTTTCTGTCAAAAAAACCTAATGTAACTTTTGTCTGTTTTGAAGGAAGATGGAGGAGGCGATCTTTATTTTGCTGCGTTCCATAACCACACCCGAGAGGCCTGTATGTAAACTGAAGGGTCTTCAAACGGGATCAGAATGTTGATTAGACTCAAATCACACCATCTATAGACCAGTTAAAAGAATGAAGGCTATGTTAGTTGAAAGCAGAAAAGACTCAAGTGGAACATTATCGATTCCAAGTATCTCAATGATTCTCACATAGAAGAGAAATTAGATTCAAGTATTATTTAAAAAAAAAAGAAAAGATGAACTAGGATCATTGAGCTGAAGCAGAATACATTTGGCTTAAAATAATAAAGTATTTTTTAAATAGCTGTCAAGACATAGAATAGGACGATTTGGACATTAATCCTTCCTTATAACTAGCAATATGAAAGCATGCACTTCTTGACAGTTGGGTAGAATAATTTAAATGGGTCCAAATATTGATTGGTTGCAACCTTATAATTTTAGAACTTTCCAACCTTAAAATCTTTGGATTGAATTTTCAGAGTATCACATGACCTAGAAGTCTGGGCTAACTATTAGCTAAACTGAACCTATGCAGCATTGAATTAACAAAATCAAAAGCATCTTTTTTCTTTTCAGATTACAATAAAAGTACTTCTTATATCTTATATTTTTAGGATCCACTGTAACTGCTAACAAATATGATTAAGCTTATATATGTAAAGAATATTGTCCCTAAAAGTAGATACAAAGGGACGTTCAAACTTATTGCAAAGACACTGTTATTAATGAAAATATTTTTGAACACTTTCCATTGAAACCTCAAAATTAAATTTGCAAGCCAGCCTTTTTTTTAAGCTTATTTATTAAAGTAATCTCTATGCCCAACGTTGGGCTTGAACTCACAACCCCAGAATCAAGAGCTGCACGCTCCACTGACTGAGCCAGCCAGGTGCCTCTGCAAGCCAGTCTTCTTATTCCATTGTACAAATATAATCTTTTTTTTTTCCTGTTATCACCTCATACATAGCAAAACAATCTTTGGTTCCTTATTCTGTCACCTACTAGCTATGAGACCTTGATAACGTAGCCTGTCATACTTTCTTCATATGTAAACTTTGGGATCCCTTATGTATCTCACAAGGTCATAAATATTAAACCAGACCATATACAGAAAGCCTGGGCCACAGTACTGACTTTGCCAATGTTAATTCTCTCTCCCAACTCAGTCAGTTATCCCAGAAGCTATCTCTAGTAATGATTTTAAGGTTGAATGAAACTTACTCTGGGTTGTTGACTAGGTGAATGAATAGACAGTGGGCATTCTCTTCTACGGTATGACAAAGAACGGCAAGCATTTATCAAATGCAACTGGCTTGCATCCTACTTTTAGATGGCTAAGTGCAGACTTTAAATTATTGATCATTACATCATAATTCAGTGAAAGCATTTCTGTGGGGAATTTATAAAATATGGTCAGGCAGTATGCTTTCCAGTGAGTGATCTTAATATAATGCTAAAGCCTGAAAAATATAGAAAGATTAGTAGTTCATCTGTCCATTAGAATGTCTTTCTAAAAAACTGAATAGCTAAAGTAAGCTTTTGGCAAAAATTGTATCAAAGTCAACTCAGACTTGGCTTCTAACAAGTTCCAGTTGTACTGATATTTTATATTGTTGATTAAAAAGCAAGCCAATTCTCTTGGACATCAGTTGAAAGTAGCACAGCTAGCATCAGTATGGGGAAAAGAGATGCATTCTTTTGAAAAATATTCTCCTTAAAACAAATTTCAAACATATGAAGTAAGTCAATATTTGTCATAATAATAATGGCAATTTCACTTATAGTTACAATTACTGAGTGACTACCATTTGAGAGGCACTGAACTAGATGTTTTTAGTTCTATGATCTCATAGTCTCACATATCCTTGTGGTCACCATTCTACCAGTGAGGGAGCAGAGATTGATGAGTTTCATGATTTCTCCATCACTGTATAGCTAGTTAGGTGGTAAAGGGAGATGCTAACTCAGGTATGTCTAAATCTAAATTTGGGTATCTTTAAACTACACCACAAAAAAGCTATAAATTTTCAGACAAGTGTAAACAATTGATACCTCTGTATAGCTACCTTAGACATATCCAAAAACCAATGGGCTTACTGGGATAATTTGTTTCACTGAGTAACTGACCAGTTGATGTCATGTGAGATTGTCTGGAAATTTTCTTTTTTGTAAGTGTCAAAGTCAAATATTTTGGAAAATTTTTAAAATTGAAGGTGAGCTAGCATAGTGGACATTAATTTGGAAGGGAGGAGGTGCTGCCTAGCATGTGATCTTCTACACAGATTTAGAAAATTTGTTATTGTATGAATCATGGTGGGAGACCTCCTACAACAGAAGTGGAAAGGACCAGATAATGTAGATAATGACTTTTCCAGGGTCTCACGGATCTAAGGAATGACAACATGACCTTGCCAAGCCAATCAAATGCATCAGCTCAAGATTTCTAATTTTGATTTAATGACACAAAATAAAAGAGGCAGTGAAGAATCCCTTTTTTGCAAGAGAGGCAGAAATTTCAGCAGAAACTTTCAGCAGTTTTGGGGTTGATAGTAGCAAAAGAGGCAGTATCATTGACCAGTGCTGTCTTTTTGGTTGTCTGAGCAGAGGTATTCCGATGCCCACTGGCCTGGTTCTGCCTTATGATGTTGGCTGTGATCTTGGCTCTGACTTAGTATACTCTGCCTATGCCCCCTCCCCTTATTTTCTTTTGTAGATACCCAGATTTAGTATTACTGAGGTTAAGTTTTAATCTATCATGTGAATTTATTTTCCCCAGACTAATTTTGTTATTGTCATTAAACATAATTTGAAATATTAGTATAATATAGAATCTACATAAAAACTAAATAGTTTGCTTCAAACAAGAATGGAAAAATAGAGGTTATTAAATAACTGATACAGGGAACTTCACGGAAAATGTTTTTTCCCCCCATTATTTTCACAATTAGGGTGAGCATTCTCTTTCTGTTAGTCATTTTAAATCAAATTTAGAGCTTACTTTCCATAAAGCTTTTGCAGCATGAAAGAGTGTGCAAATGAATTTGGTTTTCATTATAGGCATTTTGAAGTTCAGGCATTCTCTGCCTTCTGGTTATGCTGATGGTGTGGGTTTTGTGTAGTTTTGTTTTTCTTTTATCCTGTATTATTTGGGGAGTATATACGTGGAAGTTCAGAATTGGGCAGTGTCCATTATCCTTGTTCCATATACTTCTTATAGCCAAATAAAACTTAGATGGTTCAGTGATTTAAATGAAAAATAAGTTTTAAAAAATCTAAACAATGAGGGGTGCCTGGGTGTCTTAAGGGTCTGCCTTTGGCTCAGGTCATGGTCCCGGGGTCCTGGGATCAAGCCCCACATCAGGCTCCCTGCTCGGCAGGAAGCCTGCTTCTCCCTCTCCCACTCCCCCTGCTTGTGTTCCCTCTTTCGCTGTGTCTCTATCTGTCAAATAAATAAATAAAATCTTTTTAAAAAAATCTAAACAATGAAAGTTATAAAAAGAAAACTTAAGTGAACATATTTATAATAATTTAAAAAAGGAAGTCCTAATTTAATGAAGCAAACTACTGGCTAAGATTTGGGGAAATAAGCACTCTAATAAACTTTTTTTGGTAGTGTTAATAGTACAACTTTTCTAGAAGGAAATCTGGAGCTAGTTATCTAAATTAAAATGTATATACCTTATCCTAGCAATTTGAGTAATAGAAATTTATTTCATTAGGGCATGGCTGGGTGGCTTAGTCAGTTAAGTATCTGCCTTCAGCTCAGGTCATGATCCCAGGGTCCTGGGAAGGAGTCCTGTATCAGGCTTCTTGCTCAGTGGGGAGCCTGCTTCTCTCTCTGCCTGCCATTTCCCCTGCTTGTGCTCTCTCTCTCTTTGACAAATAAATAAATAAAATCTTTAAAAATAAATAAATAAAGCAGTATTTTCTAGAGAACGTATTTTAAAAAAAGGAATTTACTTCATTGGTAGACCTCAAACCAATTTCTATGAATAAGATTGCTCAGAGTAGTATTTTGATAGCTAAGAATAAAGCAGTCAACATGGTCTCAGGTGCAGCTACTAAAATATATTTACACACACACACACACACACACACACACACACATATATATATCTGGATCATATGACTTACTGTCATACCATATAAGGTATATGGAATATGGAAGAAGTACCAGTTTAGATTAGGGATAAGAGAGGTAATGTTTTGTATTTTTGGGGTTTGAGGTGTATCTGAAATATCCAAAATCAAGAATTCAGATATTAACTAGAAATTTGGATCTGGAGCTTAATAAAGACAAAATGTATATGTGTGTGTATATATTTTATGTACACACATAAATATATGTGTATATATTAGTATACATATACATATATATACCAAATATGGTCATATGGTTATATAGATATATAAATAGTTGAAATCAAAAAAGTATAATAGATTATGTATACTTGCAAATGTGAAATTCTTTATAGAATGATATTAAGAACAGCCCATTGAAAAGCATCTACCTATCATTTAACATTTGTGATTTAAAAAAGTTTATAAAGCAAGTGGGTATATGTATCACTACTAATAAGTGTTTTAAATCAAATGGATAAAAAATAAGAGATATCATAGTCGAAATATTGAAAGCACTTAAAGAAAAGTGGCATACATTGGGAAACAATAATAAGATGATTACTGGCTTTTCATCAGAAAAATACAGAAACTAGAAGACTGTGTAATAATGTTTTTAAAGTGTTGAAAGAAAAAAAAGTCAATCTAGAATTCCACATAAAGCAAAAGTATCTTCCAATAATGAAGACAAAGATATTCTTAGATGTTTCAGATGGAAATTTAGATCTTCAAGAAGAAATGAAGAGCAAGAGAATTGGTAAACATGTGGGAAAATATAAAAAATATAAAGCATAATTATATTCAAGAGAATAGACAGAAAAATAAAAACTGTGGCATATTATATAATAGAACACAACCCCAGCAATAAAAACAAATGAAGTAATGATAGACATACAGATGAGTAAGTGCCAAACATTACACTGAGTGAAAGAAGCCTTCCAGCAAGTATCACAAACTACATGATCCACTTTATATGAGGTGCTAGAACAGACAAAACTAATCTCTAGGTGTGGAACAGGAATTGAGTGGGAGGGATGATATACTTTCTGGGGTGATAATAACGTTCAACAGCCTATTAGGACGTCAGAGCACACAGGTGTACATGTTTGTGAACACTGACCAAATGATACCCTTAAAGTTTGTACATTTTCCTTTGTTTTACCTTTAAAAAGCCCATAAACAGGGGCGCCTGGATGGCTCAGTCAGTTAAGCATCCAACTCTTGATTTCAACTCAGGTTGTGATCTCAGGTTTGTGAGAGGGAGCCCTGCATCGGGCTCTGGGATGGGCCTGGAGCCTGCTTACGATTCTCTCTCTTTGGTTCCCCCTGCCCTCTTCCAAATAAATAAATAAGTAAAGATAAGAAAACAAAAGGCCTGTAAACAAATACTGAATTCTAGTTAAATGTATGAATTATGAAGTGTTTATGGTGAGGTCTGCTGGTATTTGCAACCTATTTTGAAAAGCAATATGGAAATATGAAGAACTGACAGGAGGTTTGAGGAATGCATAGATAGATAAATGATAAACTAAATATTATAAAATGACAATTGAAGACTCTAGGTTCTGAGTGTATGGGTGTTCGTTACACAGTTCCGTCAATTTTTCTGTATGTTTAAAATATTTTTAGAATAAAAATTTGGAAAAAATGTTTGGTTCTGGAGCTAGATTATCTGGATTCAAACCTGGGCTTTAGCATTTTCTAACTATGACCTTGAGCAAAGTACTTAACCTCTCCATCCCTCAGTTTCCTAAACCATAAATGTGAATAGGAAGTGCTTACCTCACAGGGGAATGTGAGCATTGAGAGAGTTAATAAGTAAGTATAAAGTACTTAGAACAGTGTCTGCTGGTTACTACACAATAAATACTAGCTATTACTATTTTTAATCCTTTAAAGCATGGTAATTTTATTTTTAGCCATCTTTTTAATTGAAATTATGATATTATTTCATGGAATTTATAAAAAGAATGGGCAGAATGTTATTTAATTTCTTTTTTTAAAAAGATTTAATTATCTTAGCAGGTAAGGCAGAGAGAGTCTCAAATTGACTCCACGCTGAGTGTGGAGCCTAATGCAGGGCTCGATCTCACGACCTTGAGATCATGACCTGAGCTAAAATCAAGAGTTGCTTAACTGTGCCACTCAGGTGCCCGTTATTTAATTTCTTATTGATAAATCAAAGTAATAATAATATTCAATTATAATAATTGCAATACTATGACATCCTTAAATAATTTTTAAAACTCAAAGAGTTCTGCTTTTTACATTTTCTTCTGCTTTACTTATTTATATCTCTTTTATCATCAGACTTCTAGATTTTATTCCTGCCGCTTACAAGTTACTTGCTTCTATCTGCTTCCTCTTTTAACGATTGCCTCCAGCTTATTAGGTGTAAACATCATTATAATAAGCTAGAGATGACAACCAACCAAACTTTACAGTTCTGGTTCTTCATAAAACTTCTCCCTCCTCCCTGTCCCTAAGTGTCATTATTTTCTTATCCTGAGATATAGCTGGAAGGGTTGAGATTGATGAAGATTGACTCTTGGATAAATAAGGCAGAACACACATCTCTTAAGATTCCTAGATTCCACTCAGCTTTAGGAGAAGCTGATGCTATTTCTTTTTATCATAAGTATAATCTAAATCATGTCACAACTATTACCCAATGACTTAATGTCCCAAGGGTATAACTATTTCTATGTAAGTGGACAGACTGGAAGGCAGCTGGCCGGACAGACTTAACATAACATAAATAGCCTTCTAGTCCTGTAAGCAGACAAGCTCCAGTCTCCAAAACTGGCTCAGGCTTCATTCCATTTATTGCATAGCTAATTTATATTTCTGGATTCTTTGTGTATTTGCATCTCTTCACTCCAGTTGGTGATCACTTTGTTTTATTCGAACTATTTTTCTTGCCCCTGGAATTGTTTACTCTTTCCTGACTTAGATGACTTTTGATTTATAGCTCTGACCTTTACATTCCCTGTAATTGTGTTCTGCCCAGAGTTTAGTCAATTTCGGCTAAGGCTCCTCAATATGTGTGTCTGACCTAGTACTGACCTACTTTGGGTCCCAGTTCTGGGCTTTTGGTGGTTTCAGATTTCATGATTGCTCACTTCTATCCTTCCCTAGTTCCCCTGTCCTAACCCCTCTCAGACCCCTTGGAGCACATTATTGGAATATGTAATCTTGCAGAAAGAACTATGTTCTTATTTTCATTTATAATTCTATATTTTACCATTTTAATTTCAGATATATTTAAAAATTGAGCTTTGATTTTTCTTTAAAAATTGTTTTTGCATTTTGATATGTCATTTATGGCAGTAAGTTTAACCATGGTGTTTGCTTTTGACATAATTTATTTAGCAATCATTTGTGGAATATATACTCATTAGGTGCCAAGCACTGTGCCAGACAGCAGCGCTGGAAATATTAATAAAATATAGTCACTGAATTTAAGGACAATGGGAGACAGACTTGTAAACAAATAAGAACCAAGTCATCTTGGTCATATCTGAAAACTAAGCTTTGGGGGCGCCTGGGTGGCTCAGTCGTTAAGCGTCTGCCTTCGGCTCAGGTCATGATCCCAGGGTCCTGGGATCGAGCCCCGCATCGGGCTCCCTGCTCGGCGGGAAGCCTGCTTCTCCCTCTCCCATTCCCCCTGCTTGTGTTCCCTCTCTGGCTGTGGCTCTCTCTGTCAAATAAATAAATAAAATCTTAAAAAAAAAAAAAAGAAAACTAAGCTTCAAGAGCAACAAAGACTGAAATTAAAATCATCTCCAACATGTCAAAATTTCCAATAATCTCAGAAAAATTAATGTCTCTCTTCTTGAGAGAGGAGCAGTCTGACTGCTTCAGAATGACACAGTCAATACACACAATAGAATTAGAAGTTCATAACCAGGGTTAGATAACAAAGTCTCTCTTTTTGCATCTGATTGCAAATTTAGGAAGAACAATGAACAGAAGGAAAACTTAGTGGCAGTTGAAACACCAGGAATGGATGCAGCTGACTGGGAATAGGATCTCAGTGAGGGTCTCTTGCCTCACTAAGGAATGCCACTATATATAAAAGTGATAAAGACAATAGAAAGTGAGGTTGCCAGGAACACAAAAGTAAAGTTGATTCTGCCTTAAATATTCCTACTCGAATCTCCTAAGACAACAAAGGTTTTGATCCCTACCAATCAGTCTGTGAAAGGGGTCTAACCCAACATTCCAAACCCCTCAATGTCCCAAATTTCTCCAGATGTTCTCAAAACTTCTACTGCTTTGAGAAATTGACCTCTAGAATTTCTGAATTATCCCTTGTTACTCCAACAAAATGAGCAAGTTGTAAAGGAGCCAGGATCTTCCTAGAATTGTATTCATAGTGAACCCAATCTGTCAGATCCTTAACCAAAAATTTCTGACCAGAGGCCATGTTAGGGCTCAACAATTGAGAGAAAAGTACCCTTTGTTACTTCCCAGAGGAATGCAAAGGGGCTCTCTCATGCAACCAGATTCTATAACTTGCCTTCAATCCTCAAGTACTTGATGCAACCGGCTCCAAGACTTGACCCTGGTTTCTGTTTAAAAAAATCCAAACTGGCACTCTCCCTGGAGCTTTTGGGGACATTCACAACTAGGTGACCTCCATGAGCATCCTCTTAACCTGTAGTGAAACTGTTAGATTTCCTTGAACCTTCATCGTTGCCCACCTTTTGAGCAGTAGAACTAAGCTCAGAGATCCACGAACTCTGCCCAAAATCTGTGACCAGATGGAAGAGTTCAAAACCAGTTGTCATGGAAGGCCAACCACGGACCTCTGGCACCTAGTTTGGCTCTGGGTTAGCTTGAGATGGGCACAGGACCTTGAACAATGTACCAGACCGTGGGCAGCTGACTAGATGTGAATCCTGGGGCCTCTGAGAGGACAGAGAAGGTGAGAGGTGAGAGTTGTATGGAAAGAAAATCCTCTTAATGCAGCTGATTTGAATTATACCAGCTCTTGACTGCATATTAGAAATCTCCTGGTGCTAATATTGAAAATCTAGGAAGCAGTAGCCCAACCCAGACAGACAATATCAGAATATCTTGAGCTTGGGCCCCTTGAGATGAATCTAATGCAGCTTGCCAGACAGAAAGAGTCTTTGGCTGATATCCAGGCTTCATCCACCCACCTTTATAAAGCAAGCAGAGACATCATTACATTTTGGGGGATTGTTTTTTTTTTCTTGTCTGAGCTCCTAACTATGAGAGATGAAGCTATACCAGAATTGCTAAGGCAAATACCTGCTTTAGAACATAACTTCTCCAGAAGATCCATATGTTTTTCACCTCTTTGGGTCGTTTTTTTTTTCCCTCAGCTCTAAAACAGTAATTCTCTGGGTGTTTATTTGGCAATGATCTTACCAGATGTTGCTGTTTTGCCACAGAGGTCCTGGGGCAAAACAGCTCTAATGTTTGAAATCAAAGAAATGCAACTGGGACATCCACCTTATCCTCTTGCTTCCAGTTCCATCCAAGATAATGAATCTATCTTTTTCTTCTACTCTTCCTCTTGTTTCCAATACATCTAATTTCATATTTAAGTAGCATGGCCAAAAGTCACAGTTTTGGAGGACAGTTTGGATTTATGCCTATTGTTGAGAACTAATTATTAATAACATTCTTTTTCCGGGCGCCTGGGTGGCTCAGTTGGTTGGGCGACTGCCTTCGGCTCAGGTCGTGATCCTGGAGTCCCGGGATCGAGTCCCGCATCGGGCTCCCTGCTCGGCGGGGAGTCTGCTCCTCCCTCTGACCTTCCTCCCTCTCGTGCTCTCTGTCTCTCATTCTCTCTCTCTCAAATAAATAAATAAAATCTTTAAAAAAAATAACATTCTTTTTCCTTTTCAAAATCATCTTTAGCGGGATGATGAATGATGCAGCCATCCAAGCAGTGAGCCAAAGTTCAGCCTCTTTAGCTGAGTTCCCAGGGAAGAGGCTACGTGGATAGAATTCTGTATCGGCAACTGCAGCTGCATCTTCTCAGAGATAATGAAGGACAGGAAAGAAAGAGGATTCCAGAAGTCAATGTTTTTCCTCTCTCCTATGTCATTCCCTCTTGCTTCCCCATCCCTTAGTTTGATTCCCAAAGTAGAGCCTGCCAATAATGCAGTCAGGCTGGGGAGACAGATTCCACACATGTAGGAAATGATTGCCCAGGACAGGCACAGCTCCCTTACTTTTCTCCCACCTTAGGGAATGGGAAACACTGCATCTAAATAATCAACCTTTATGCTTTCTGGGAAGCTGGAGTTGATCCTAGGATGAGCTAGAGTAGCTTTGCCAAAGAGAATTATGAGATGTTCTACTGTGTACCAGATAATATATATTTGTTCTCCTAATGTATTTTCTAAAAAGATTTATAGTAGCTTACAAGGGTGTAGATCAGATAGCAAGATAATATAAATTAAGAAAAATGAAGCAAAAATAAAAATAAGACAGTGGATCCACAGAATAAGGATAATATCCCAAATGCCAATTTCACTCTGACATAGAATAGGAGATAAGAGTAAAAAGACTTCTCACTTAGTTTCCAAAGTATTTTCTCTATCAGACATGGACAATGCATCAAGCCTATTGCACCAATGACATTCAGATAACTTTTAAAAAAAAGTAATGATAGTAATGACAAGGCTGATAAACAAATTAACTAGACCTTGAGAGCTTGTTTGGAGGTTCTAGCAGGGGAGCGCAGCTACTCGTATACCCTTGACCGAAGAACGGTCCTCCTCTATCGGGGAAGGTCGTCCTCTTTGACCGAGCGCGCAGCTTCAGGAGGGACGCACATGGAGCGGTGAGGGAGGAAGGGGACACCCACCTAGCCAGCCAGATCAGCCGAATCAACCCTGGCGATCAATGGGGTGACAGATGTCGCAGCCAGATCGCCCTCACATCCAACAAATTAACTAGAGACTGGAAGGTACTACATGCATAAGTGAAGGAGACAGAGTTAATGTGATCATTAAACTGAATCTATAGTGTTGAGAGTGTAGGAAACATACCAGCTTCAGTGAAGTGACCAATTTAGATTGACATTTTTGTTCACTCAGACCACTTAAATGCACTTCCCATATATATTATGGCTTATATTTCATCTTTCCCACATTCTGTGATGACTCACAGCTAAATTCTCTGGTATAGAGCCTTTTCCCTTAGAGCTCTCTCTCCCCTTTTTTTCTCCAGGGTTTACAGCTTAAATGATATGAGAGGCACTGATTTTTTCTTATGGAGGGTACAAAAATAATATGATTGTCTTTTAGGAAGCAGAAAGCTATGAGGAAAGATGACTGAAGCTCATGAAATTCTGACAGATATGGATAAGATTAAAACAGTCAATCATTTTTATAGTAAAGGTCTAGAAGACAACATTGAAACTCTTCTCAATGGATGCAATCTTGATATGGAAGCAACAGGCTTACACAGTTCATCTAGGCGTGTAAATAAGCACATTATTTTTTCTGTTTGGCAATAGTTTCTAAAATAAAGTTGCATGTACTCATGGGCCCAGCAATTAACTTGTCCTATGAATATTCTTGTTGAAGTTTGAAGAAAGTATGTTTGCAAAGATGTTAATCACACTATACTTTTAGTTTCAAAGACTAGAAACAACCAAATAGTCTAACCTAAGAAATTGATACCATAAATTTCAAAATGTTGCTATCATGGAATGCTATTTAGTAATAATGAAAAATGAGATACATATGTCTGTGCTCAGATGGAAAGATTCCCAAAATAAATTAGTGAAAAACCTAATGTTGAAATTGGCTTGCATTGTTCACCTTTGACTGAAGTATTTTATAAGAATTACATACATAGTGTTATATATGCTAGTGAATGCTTAATGATCCCCCTCTGGAAGGAAGGAAGTTGCTACATTTATGGAGAGAGGTTGTAAAAGTGTCAGGGGATTTTGTCACCTTCTGGTTAATATTTCTATACTACTTGAACTTAATTTACCATGTATATGTATTACCAAAATCCAGAAATGGAGAGTTTACACACTGAAGGCTTGGGAAAAAAGAACAGATTGACCAGAGTGGCAGCAATCCATCTGGAATTTGGTAGCTGTCTCTCCTCTTGACTTGAACTGACTTGGTGTTCTGCTTTTTGATTATTTTTCCACTTCAGCTGCTTACTTCTTCTTCTTTTTTTTTTTTTAAAGATTTTATTTATTTATTTGACAGAGAGAGAGATAGCGAGAGCAGGAACACAAGCGGGGGAGTGGGAGAGGGAGAAGCAGGCTTCCCGCCGAGCAGGGAGCCCAACGCGGGGCTCGATCCCAGGACCCTGGGATCATGACCTGAGCCGAAGGCAGACGCTTAACGACTGAGCCACCCAGGCGCCCCTCAGCTGCTTACTTCTTATTTAGTTTTGATGATCTTGTTCCTACTTTTTACCTCTCCTGAGCATACAGTCTATCTTGCCTGACTTTCTCCTTTGTCTTTGGACCTGGATTCTTCCTGTAGCCCTGCTCTGTTCCCAGGTCAGTCTATTTTGGCTTCAATATACCCACTTAATTCTGGACTCAACTCCCTCTGACAATTTCAGCCAAGTATTCCTAGAATATATCATCCTGCAGAGGAAAACTGTAAATAAGTAACTTTCAGAAACATACGTATGCATTGCCATTTTGTTTTGATTATAGTCCCTAAGAATTATAATCCAGGAATTCCTCTGGATTCAAAAACTAGGAAAATACCCTTGTAAATAAATGAGTACCACCAAAAATCCCAACAGACAGGTCCCAACTGTCCCTCAAATAAAAAGATCTATTTTGAGGACTGAATTCCCCCCCCAAAACTTAGTAATCTTGGATTCTAGTAATGGTTCATTAAAATAATCAGGAGCTGAGGTCTTCACAAGTATTTTCTTGCCAGGGTGGAGGAGTGCAGGTCATATACATTCAGAGTGGTACAATTTATACTGAAGAGAAGAAATATGGACAAAGGTATCATGTGACAAAATCTTAGTGTCTGGTCTCAAATTCACTTACCAGAATTAGCCCAAAGAAAGCTCAGTGGACATTTGAAAGCCCTGAGTGGGTGCAGGACAGTAAGTCACTGTGTAAAACGGAGTCTCATCAGGGTAAGCCATTATGACTAGTCATGGAGGCAGGGAAGGCTTCCAGGAACATGAAGGAAAGCTCCCTCAGTTTTAACTAAGCCCACTTGAACTTCTCTATGGCAGCCTTATGGTTCACTAGCATGTTTCACTTATTTCTATGGATACAACAACAACTTCCAAGCTGTGCCTGTCCAGCCCACCAAAACAAGAATATTGGGGAAATGCCAGAATCTTTACAGAACTAACTGTTCTTGTGACCCTAGTCATTCAGACCCCTGACCAGAAGAAACTGGCCAGAGTCCATTTAAGAGCTCAGGAAGGAGGAATGAATTCTTGCCCCTGCTAGAGTAATACAAAGGAGGGATTGTTGTATATGTAACTTCTATACCCATCAGCAATCCTGAGGCCTTTTCGCCTATGGTTTTAGATGCAATTAGATCTATGGAACACAAAATTAAAAAAAAAATTCCAAAACTGTCACATTTACTGGAACCCTGGAGGTCTCTTACAACTGGCTACTTACCTCTACTTCTGATCATTCTGAAAGAGTTGGTCTGCTTTTCCAGGATCTACTCCCACCTCAAAACTACTCTAGCTTTTCAAATGAAGAACCAAACACATAGATATTCAACTCCTTCTCAGAATGAAGAGCAACTTTGAAACATTAGGGTGAGACTGGATATGGACCAGAGCCAAAGTTAGAGCCTATAATCAGGTGCTTGGACCCCGCAACCTCTGGGACAACTCAGAGAATTAAAGACTGGTGGATCAGTTGCCTCACTCTGGCATTTGAAGTAGAAGGGAAGAAATATTCCACTCAGCACCATATATTCAACCAGGTACTGTGGCTCCCAAATCAGCATCCTTCGGTTCTAGTTTAAAACCAAATGCTCTGTCCTAATCTCGGACTTTTAAAGTCATAATTTCTCTGGCCCGGGTTGGGGGGGTGTTGGTGAGGGGTGCTAGCTTCAGCATTTTGGCCAACCTTTTGTTTGATGTTGATATAGTCAGTGTGGCACCTACCTGCCACCACAATGATTGTGGTGTCCACAGCTGTCCACAGAGTGGTTACCTTCAGCTAGCAATAGGCTGAGTCAATCCAGTCAAGAATACTCTGTATATAACAGGGATAACTCTTTGCAAGGCAAAGGAGGGATCTCCCACTGGCATGGAGTACAACTAGAATAAGCCTGATTTATAAATAGCAATGAATGAACAAATCCATGGAAATTATGATCCCAGATGGGCCAAGAGATACAGACCAGCTGAAAAACATCCCTAGAAGCCCTCAGGTGAAAACTTACTCTTCAGCCTTAAAGGTTTCCTCCTTCAGCATTGCAGAGGTGGTAACTTACTTGCCTGGCCTTGGTCAACCCACACTAATAGAAGAGAAAGGGGCCAACTCAAGGAAAAATGAGATCTGTACAAGTTCATATGATGGTGGATGGCTACATTGTTAATAGCTAGTCAGTGTGGGCGGGACTTACAGATATCCTCTCACAGCTGACCAAACTGATACTGGTTAGTAAAAATAGTGGGACAAGAGTCCCAGAAATCAAGAACATCGCTTTTATACTAATGCCCCCACCATAAGCTTTTAAGAGAGGGTCTATGATGCTAGCCATAGGGTTGTCAGTCAATCTTTGAGTAGCCGCATTGTGGTACAGATCCTATCATAACGAGATTTAGGACTGAAATGTATTAGGATACTTCTTCCCTAAGTAAGGTATTGAGCAAAATATTGCTGTTTCATTCCCAGGGTGCTTTAAAGCTGTATTCATCCTACCTGGGCAAAATTAGTCGGAGTGTATATCAACTACCCTACCAGAGCCTCTTCCACAGGAGGCTGTGAGACAGAATGCCAGGATGTTTGGCTCTACCTTCTGCTCCTTAGTGGAGACTGATAAACTGCAGCAGGTCGTGGGGCCTGCCTATGTCATTGGGGGTCTATACGTCCCTTTTCTTGAGCCTACATCCAATTTCAGGTTTTTCTCCTCTTGTTTTCAAACACATCGATTGGAAAGAAGGGGCTCACAGTACCTCTTCCCTGAGTCCAGGATTACAGTGAATCCCAGCAGTTAAGAGTAGAATATTGTATACCTAAACTTTCTTTTCTCCTACATTAATTAATGGGCCAAATAAATTTAGCAATATCCAATATACTTACGTCCCAAGAAGTAAGACCACATACCTAAAATAAAATTTAAAGCTAAAAAGAGGAAGAGGGTAGAGCTTATTTTGAGAATATTCAAAAGTATTTAAATATGAATTATTAACCATGGCACACAATTTTGTGAAGATGGAGTCTCACAGGTTAGAATATACTTTAAACTGTAGAGGTGCCAAGAGATCAGAACCTGGATTTGAATTTCTTTTCCTTTAGTGCACTGTAGTGAGGCTGTCAAAGCCCCTTTCATTTTTATATAAACATAAAATGAGAGCTAGAATAATGAAGTGGATAAAAACACAAAACAATTCCTTATACAAGCAACAGTTACACACGATATTACATTTACAAAACCCTTCATGTAATCTGTGTTGTTCAGTCCTTATCAGGATATGTAAGCTTTTGATGTGTCATTTACAAATAAGAAGAATAAAACTTAATCAAAAGTTAAATAACTCATTTCATTTTTGAAAAATGAAAATCAATTTTTATAATTCTAAATTTCAAAGTCTTTATTGGACTTCAGCTTAGTATTGATTAGCCAACCAACCTCAACAGATTACCTATGGGTCTTATCTTCTTGATTTGTAAAACTAGTGGCTGGATTTTAGAAACTTTAATTAGAGCTGGAAAATAGCAGGTATGGTGCACAAGACTCTGTTTACTACATGGCCCAGATTCTTTCTATTTTGCCAAAAACTACTCTCCTGAACAATAGCCAGGAAGAAAAGTATCCACAAAAATACCACCCAAACTTCTCATTTCAAGAGAATTTTCTGGCCAATATCCAAATTTGACTCCATCATTTCCATTAATAAAAGGAGCATATCAGTGTGTCATTCCACATATTTTTATCATTTGTCCTGCTTTGACCAATATCCTAAGTATTGGAGGCAACATATAACAAGAGTCACAATGAATACATCATCACTTCTAGAAGAAAACTTCCAGAAGGTATTCAGTTTACAGGCTAACCAAGACAAAATCAGAAACAAACCTGTTGATCCAAACAATACCAAAATGCCCAGCCATTTAAACTGGGCACACCATTTCCCATCACATCTATGGCTCTGTTTTTTGTTTTTGTTTTTTTTAATTTTTTAATCTATGCCTCTAATTTTATACTGTTGATTCACATATGAAAAGCACGAATTTTAAAATCACTAAGTTATTTAAAATAAGAGACAAGATTCCTTCAAAGTATACTCCATCCTGAGTAAGCTTTTATTCCCTCTATTCTATCATTGTGTCATGTAACCTAGAAGTCATTGCCATATAGGGTTTCTAGAAATTAGAAACTCTTAATTTCTGCTCTGTTAGTGTAAAGCATCTTGGCTTCAGAAGCTTACCTGGTGGAATGAGAAAACTGACCGGGGACACAGTGCAGAGTAAACATCCGCACACCAATGCTGCCTTTGAAGTAGCTCTCTTAATTCAGGTCCAGAATCTTAAATCTACTGCTCAAGACTCTAAGGGTGTGTATGGGGTGGGGCTGGCTGGGGGTGGGTGGGAAAGGGTGGCAGCAGATGGCGGCTCTCACCATCCTGGGGCTGGGCACACAGCAAGAAAAGGCACTTACTTGCTACCATGTGACGGGTCTCCAACAGCACCTGAGGGAACCCTGAGAAGCAGAACTCCCTGGAGCCCTTTTCTCCTCCTGGGCTTCTTTTTCTTCTCGGATCTCTCTGGCTTTCCCAGTTCTGGTTGCTTAGGAGGTGTTGCTAGGCTGGCGTCTCTCCTCACCAGCTGATGCTACAGGTCACGACGGCTCGGCGGTGAATGGGCCCCACTGGATTCCCAGCTAGAAACCGGGTCCCTGGGGTGGCTGCCCAGCCACTGGCCCAGAGACCCCTCCTGGCCAGATGCGCAGTGGAGCCGCGCCTGCCGCCTTGATGCTGTGTTTGTGTCTTTCCCACTCCTCCCTCCCATCTCCCGGCCACGCCACCGTCTCCCCCGCCCTCATCCCCAGGCCGGTGCGCGACTTGGCCATCCAGACCGGGCGTGGGCGGGGTGATGGAGACAGAGACCCGCAGCCGCCACCGCTTAGGCCTGACCGGCAGCTGCTCCGCTCGGGTCTCCTCCACAGCTGCTGGAGAAGGGAGGGGGCGAGAGGAGGGGATCCGTGAGGAGGGGGAGCTGATGCAAGAGCATGAAAAGATGGAGAGGATAGGAAGAGGGGGTATGCAGCTAAGGGTTTTGGAGGGGTGGGAATAAGAGAGAGAGGAGGGGAGAGGAAGAGAGGAAGGCAGCAAACTCAGATCTTCACCTCCAGTTGCTTTCTCTCTCCCCTTACCTAGCTGTCCCAGTAGAGCTTGTCAGGGGCAATTGTCAGCCTGCAGCATTCAGATCTGAACATTGCTTAGGGGTGTGGGGGTCGGGGATGGGTGTGAATGGGTTGGAGCTATTACAACCTCACTCTGGATTTCTTTCTCACTCTGGTGACTTGAGATACAAAGGGCAGAGGAAAAATCATGCATATTTGGAAAAACTGGGTGCAACAATCAAGTTTGGGGGTGAAAAGAAGAGCTGTTGGACCTTCTTTCCCAAAGGGAGTTTGGAAACTTGGCTACACCACAGAACGCTCATTTTATAACCCTATCTTGTTTGAAAATGGTGAACTAATGAATCGTTGAACATTACATCAAAAACTAATGATGTACTATATGCTGGCTAACTGAATATAGTAATAAAAAAAAAGAAAAAACAATTTTTACAACACACCAAGAAAAAATAACAAAAATGAGGAAAAGGGAAAAGAAATCGTGTATATTTGTAAGAAGCTCTAATTGTATTCCAAGGCATGAGACAGAAGGGTAAAGAGGAACGAAACTAACACTGGTTCTATGCAAACCATGTCAGGGACTGCATGTTTCATCCATGACTCACAGAAAAGGCCTTGTTACATGTATTTTGTTTGTTAATTACACACTTGTTATGAAAGATTTCAAACATATACGAAAATACAAAGAAAGTATAACAAACTCCTTTGTACTCATCACTCCACCTCAATCACACTGCCTCAACTATTATCAACACGTAGCCAATCTTGTTCTATCTATACTTGCCCCCTCACCTTGGATTAGCTTAAAAGTAGTCCAGACATCATAATATTTTATCCAAAATTATATTAACATAAGACTCTGAATAAGTTCTTTAAAAATACAACCCCTTCAATACAACCCAATACGATTATCATAACTAAAAATTAACAATTACTTCATAGGGTCAAACATCCACTTGATTTCTTTTTAATAAACTATACAGTGGCTAACTGAACATAATAAAAAAAATGTATAGATTATCGTCTTCTCTTTCCCACACTTTGTGATGGCAGTACAAGTGAATGTTCTAGTGCATAGAACTTTCTTTTGGGGCAATCCAACTTATGCATCCCTTTTCACCCAGGAAAATCTAAGCATCTTGCAGTCATTAAAACATAAGAAACATTTAACAAATTTAATATTAAATATTTTAAAGCTTAAATAATATACTTGACATAAACTGCTTTGTATAATGTGTAATGAACACAAGATGCTGTGCAAACCAAAAATAGAAACAAGAGACAAATAGAAGGGAAACCAATGATGTTGGATTGATCTTCTGAGCTGGGCAATCATTTTTCGTTTTTCTGGAGCAAATATGTTGCTAATGTGGGAGAAAAGGCTGAAGAAAATTATTAAATTTCCTTACAACTTGCAGCCAACTGACAAGTCCTTGGAACAGGCAGAGTGACATTCCTCTAGGAACTCAGCTGCCTCAATATTAATACTTTGCTACGGGCAAAAGAAAACCCTAGCCTGACTCCCAGGATCCTGTAACTTTAACATATAAATATTCCTTTGGAAACTTCCTTTATCTTATGTTGGCAATCATCCCCCAAGCATATGACCCTCCAGTATATATCTGAAGGGTCTCATGACTCAAGTTTTATTAGACAGTAATAAATGACTTCTCCCCAACAACAGGTAGCCCCCTCAAGGTCCTAGAAACCTTGTTTCCAAAATTCCTTAGAGATTTATGCTCTCCCTAATCCCCTCCCAACTTGAAAGTATATCATGGGCCACTCCTCATGACCCCAGTGCAGCTCTTCCTGCACATGGGTCCTGTCCCCGTGCTTTCATAAAACCACCTTTTTGTACCAAAGACATCTCAAGAATTCTTTCTTGGCCATCAGCTTTGAACACTAACATTTTTCCTACATCATTGCCACCATTGTTAGATAATATTACTAAGTTAATCTGACAAATTTTGGCGATCATTATGCTCCTAATACTGAGTTGATGAGATTCTTTTGAATTGCTCAGTAGAGGGAAGCTCTTTGTTTTCCACACTTCTGCCTTAGGAACCTTATAATCAAACAGGGTTTTAGAGGGGAGGGGGGAGGGGGGATTGGTTAGCCCGGTGATGGGTATTAAGGAGGGCACGTACTGCATGGAGCACTGGGTGTTATACGAAAACAATGGATAGTGGATCACCACATCAAAAACCAATGATGTATTGTATGGTGACTAACATAACATAATAAAATAAAAAAAAAAAAAGAAGAACCTTATAATCATGTTTTCTAAGCTGTGTTTCTTGAGTACATATTCAGAAGGTGGAAACTCTAGACCTGCATGTCCTACCTCATCAAGAAAAAACTGATTTTGGTGAGGATATGGAGAAAGGGGAGCCCTCTTACACTGCTGGTGGCAATGCAAGCTCGTGCAGCCACTCTGGAAAACAGTATGGAGGTTTCTCAAAAAGTTAAAAATAGAGCCACCCTACGACCCAGCAATTGCACTACTAGGTATTTACTCCAAAGTTATAAATGTAGTGATCTGAAGGGGCACCTGCACCCCAATATTTAGAGCAGCAATGTCCACAATGGCAAAACTATGGAAAGAGCCCAGATGTCCATTGACAGATGAATGGGTAAAGAAGATGTGGTGTATGTGTACACACACACACACACACACACACACACACACACACACACACTGGAATATTACACAGCCATCAAAAAATGAAATCTTGCCATTTGCAATGACGTGGATGGAACTAGAGGGTATTATGCTAAGTGAAACAAGTCAGTCCGAGAAAGACAATTATATGATCTCACTCATGTGGAATTTAAGAAACAAAACAGAGAATCATAGGGGATGGGAGGGAAAAATAAAATAAGATGAAATCAGAGAGGGAGAAAAACCATAAGAAACTCTTAACTATAAGAAACAAAGGGTTGTTGGAGGGGATGAGAGGTGGGGGATGTGGTAATTAGATGATGGGCATTAAGGAGGAGGGCATGTGATGTAATGAGCGCTGGGTATTATATGCAACTGATGAATCACTGAACTCTACCTCTGAGACTAATAATATACTATATGTTAACTAATTGAATTTAAATAAAATAAAATAAATTTTAAAAAAAGAAAAGAAAAACCTGCTTCATCACACTACACTCAAACCTGATAGGCGCCTAGGGGAATTATTTTCCTTGCAGCCTGCTTAAGTGGGGGTTGTTTATTCTAACCTCAAAGATGTCAGCGTCAGGAGTGTGGATGGGACTCTTGTTTTTATTCTCACTCCATTTCACCACGTCCAGGTTTGGTAAAACCTTAAACAATTCTCCCAAAATGCAAACAAATCAAAACTCCTTTTTTGAAGATATGTGTGTCTAGCTGTGTCATCTTTTTCTTCTTCTAGCCCAGCATTCATCTTTTAACTTTATGGGCATTCTTATTTATTAAGGATTTACTTTCTGGTTGACAGTCTTGTCCTCTACCCAGACTCTTTTTATTATTAATAACTTTCCCATCCATTTGTATACCAACAACATTTGGATGAAACATCTAATAGCCTAGCTTCTGATTTCCTCCCTAATAGAGGATCTCTTTCTCCACTCCACCTCAGCTATAATTCCCACACTTTGAATCTTGTCATAGCTAGCTAGCAACTGCTTTGTTTTTCTCCATAACACTTATCTAACATGCTAAATATCAATTGCTTATTTGTTTATTTTATGTTTTGTTCTACCAGAATGAAGGCTGCATGACAATTCTTGTTTATCCCCTGCTACGAGGTAGCACTTAGAACATGGGTTGTAATGTAGCAAATCCAGTAAATTTGCTAAAGGAATGAACACCAAGTATGCCCCTAACCCACTATGTGCTTCCCAGAAAAATGTAGTGATTCACCATAGAAATAGATCATAGAACACACGTAATATGAAGAACATGAGAATTGTTGATCTGCTTTCATTCTGCCTAATATCTGGTACTTATATACTTTAATGCTTTTGTAATATATAGATAGGAAAATTTCCCCTGGTTGCAGAATCTTGATATGAAGCACAGGTCTCTCTGAAAAGAAAGGGTAAAAACAAGAAAGTCCAATGATATCTATAGGGAATGCCAAGGCACTCAAGGAACTAAAGACCTCAGCATCCAAGAGGAACTTCCCCTACCCTTATTCTAGTGTAATAAGGAATAGACGTTGGCTTGGGTTTGTTGTCAAAATCCAGGCTTAGATATCGTTCAGAGTGAATATAATATAAATCATATTGCAGAAAGTCATTTGAATGATTTGAATCATTTGAATTTTAAAGTTCTTAAGACTTCGTATTTTTTTCTTTTTAGCTAATGTTAGTTAGCTTTCCATATGTCATGTGCAATATCATAGGAAAATACCTAGAATCCATTTTGTCTTAGTCAATTAGGGATGCTATAACAAAATACTACAAACTTGGTGGTTTCTAAACAATAGAAATTGATTTCTCACAGTTTGGGAGGTTGGAAGTCTGAGATGAGAGATCCAGCATAGTCAGGTTCCAGTGAGAACCCTCTTCTAGGGTGCAGACTATTGGTTTCTACTTGTATCTTCACATGGTGAAGAGCTGAGAGAAGAAGCAAGCTCTCTCATGATTCTTATAAGGCCACTAAACCCATTCATGAGGGCTCCACTCTTTGATCTGGTCTAATCCTAATCACTTCCCAAAGGCCCCATCTCCTATTACCATCACACCGAGGAGTAGAGTTTCAACATATTAATTTGGGTGCATGTGGGGGAGGGGGCTACAAACAGTCCATCCATAATACTTGCTTGTTTTCTTAAGACTTTATTTTTTAAAATAATCTCTACATCCAACATGGGACTCAAATTTACAACACCAACATGGGACTCGAACTTACAACCCTTACAAGACTCACATGCTCTACTGACTGAAACAGCCAGGCACTCCTATTGTTTCACTTTTTGTCATCCTCACATACCTACAGAAAGACAGTACTGCAATGCCAGAATCAGTTCCTTTACCACTATTTTTAAATGTATAACATTCTATTTATGATTCTATTTATATGTTTGAGTTCTTTAAAATTATTCTAAGAAAATCTCTCCATAGTCTTCCACGCTATCCCAGGTTCCAGAACTGTAAGAATCTGGACAATGAATAAAACTATAGAGAGTTATTTAACAGTGTCAGAGGAACACAATAAATGGCTTGCTTATTAGGGATTCTCAGAAATGAAAGAATAGACCATCGATGGTTAAAGCTATTTGTCCTCCTCTACAAAAGGGTGGAGAATAACATTTTATCGGTTGATACTTTCTAAACTGATTTCAATTTCAATTTCTTAGCTTCCTGGATGTATATACATACACACCTGGATTACATATGTTTACATATATAAAAATATACATACATACATATATATGTAATACACATACATATATATGTAATATGCATACATATATACATACATATATATATATACACACACACATATATATAAACTCATAGCCCCAGTTTGACTCCTTCCAAAAATCTTCCAAAGATAGGCACAGTCAATAAAAAATATCGGGGCGCCTGGGTAGCTCAGTCATTAAGCATCTGCCTTCGGCTCAGGTCCTAATCCCAGGGTCCTGGGATTGAACCCCACATTGGGCTCCCTGCTCAGCAGGAAGCCTGCTTCTCCCTCCCTTGTAACCCCCTGCTTTTGTTCCCTCTCTTGCTGTCTCTCTGTCAAATAAATAAAATCTTAAAAAAAAATAAAAATAAAGAATATCAGCAAAAAGCCATATTAATATTGGAAATCAGGGGCTCCTGGGTGGCTCAGTGGGTTAAGCCTCTGCCTTCAGCTCAGGTCATGATCTCAGGGTACTGGAATTAAGCCCCTCCTCCAGGGAGCCTGCTTCTCCCTCTCCATCTGCCCCTCCCCCCCCATTTGTGCTCTCTCTCTCTCGCTCTGTCAAATAAATAAATAAAATCTTTAAAAGTAAACAAATAAATAAATATTGGAAATCAGCAGAGAAAACTGTCAAATATCTCCTATGGAAAACACACACTCATATAGTATATGGTGGGTCATTTTGTACCTATACTTTATAGTTTGTCTCGGTCCTAAGAATCAGATTACAAAGATCACAGATATATCTGATGTTTCTGTTCAAAATGTTCCTGATCACAATGCATTCCATTTTGCAATTTTGTATCCAATAATCATGTATCAACTAATTCCTAACCAGGCTTGGCAGAAGCCCAGAATATTTTCAAATGAAAAAATAAAATAGAAAATAAAGATAATTACAAATTTGCAATTTGTTGTCATTTATCTAGAAATCCCATTATAATTTACGTGCATATATGTGAAATAGTTGAGTATATACATGTCACAGGTAAAAGTCAGATTTGACTGCTGTAACGGAAACTTAAAATAACTGTGACTTTCTTTCTCTCAAACCTAATAATCCAGGTATAAGCAGTCCAAAATATCCCCGAATGAGGCTCTTTCAATTTTGTTGATTTGCTATCTCTAGTGTATTAAACCCTCATTCACATAATTCAGATGGCTCACCAATACATTTTTATTCCAGGCAGTAGAAAAAGGGAATAGAAGAAATGGAATTCATGCCCATTCCACTAAATATTACAATCTAGAAGTTTTATTTTACACATTCTTGCGTTCATATAATTTTAGCCAGAACTTAACCCCATAGACACAATTGGTAGCAAGGAAGGTTAAGAAATGTGATATTCATTCTGGTTTCTATTCAGTGAGTCAAAAGTTGAGGTTTCTACTAATACAGAGAAAGGTAAGAATAAATATTGTGGGATGACCAGCAACTTCTGCCATGCCGTGTCTGTATCTGCAATTGGCATTCTATTCAGACTTCATGCCCCTGCCAAACAGCAAATTAGAAAAAAATGTTATGACTTCTAAAGATTAAAGAACTTACAAATGCATAGCCAAAATCATCAATAAACATTTCTCCCCACCTAAACTACAATTGTCAGGCAAGAAATTCAGATTGAAGGACTAATCGAACAGTTAGAGTCTAGTTTGTTTCCTCAAATGCATTAGGTTTCATAGTTTTTTTACATTATTTATTTCTAACACTTTTTGGTTTGATAAAATGCCAGCTCAAAAACTCTTCTTACAACTTTTCCTTTCCCAAATATTTCAAAACAGGGAGTACAAAAACCAGAAATTGCGAACAGGATCTTCAGTGAAACGATGAAACATTTATAACATCAAAATACAATATATGAAGAGAAATGCAGATGGGAAAATTAAAATAAATTATTTAGTAAAGTGAAACAAAGAAAGTCTAATCTAGTTGCCTATAAAGACTGATCTTGGTGAGAGAAACTAATCCTTTCTGCAGACAACTAGAAAATCTCAGGAATTGAAGAGACCTGGTTATCATACAAATGCGCAAGGTTGGGTGTATAAACAGGAAGTTATTTGAAAATCTTTAGGCCACCAGAGGTCCAACTCTAGCCCACTCTGCTAACTGTCCTCTTCCTCAATCATGGTAGGAGATACGTTCTCAAGGAAATTTGGATTGCAGTGGCTTGAAATCTGGGATACTAAACACAGAGGAGAATGAAGAGAGGTGCTGGACTGAAAAGAGGAACATTAATAAAAATTTATATTCTCAATGATAAGACTCTCCCCTCTGCTCCAGGTTCTTTCTCTTAACCAATACCCAGAATTCTAGTAGTTACATTTTATATTTCAGAAGAGAGATTCTAGGATCTTCCACTAGAAAACCTGATCTATCCCACAGGATAGACCCATGGATTCTGGCATTTTGGTGTCCTCAAGAAAAAAGTTGGCTAATCATCCTAGAATAAAGCCTTCTATTCCACAGGATTTATTCCCTTAACCCTCAGACACATACATAAATGTATAGAGTATCCATTTGGTTACTTAGGGATCACTAAACAAGAATCATTGAACATTTGAGGAATGTCTTTAGCATGACAGAGAGGAACTGAAACAAATCTATTGAAAGAAGTAATTCTGTGGACTTAGAGACAGAGCAAAGCATAGAAGAAAATTCAAAGACAATATAATTAACATGAGAAATAAGAGTGATATATCCTTGGAACAAGAATAGGATGCAAAAAAAAAAAAAAGAATAGGATGCCCTACTTTAAATGAACAATATATAAATGACCTCCTGGAATCTATATCTATGACAGATGATGATGGTGATGATGATGATGATGATGATGGTAATGTAGAAAGAGCTTGAATAATAAAATTGTGGAAACCACCAAAAATGTACAAAGAGATAGAGAGCAGTATATTAAAGATAAAATTAGAGAATAAATTCCAAAGGTTCAACCTTCAGCTGAAAGGAATTCCAGAAGAGAGCAGAGAGAATAAGTGAGAGCAAATTGTTAAATAAATAATACAAGCCAATTTCTTTGAATGGAAGGCCCTCAGTCTCCCAAGTGAATGGGCCAACAGAAAGCCAATCAGTTTAAATAAAAATAATTCCTCAATGAAAGAAAATTATCATAAAATATTATAATCTTTGGATAAAGAAACGATTTTAAAACTCCTAGACAGAAAAAAGTGAGTTAAGAGCAAGGGATGCTCAGTATATCTACTGCCCAAATCTTGAGTGCCATATCATTGTCCAATAAAATTAAGCAGGACTCCTTTGAGAAATGGCTGTTTCTAGGACTAGGGCAGGAAATATACAAGATGAATCTGGTGCATCTTGTAGCGCCAGAAAATAAAGAAATGCTAAAAAAAAATAAATACAACAAACAAAAAACCCACCTCACATTAATGGGGGTGTGTCAAAGCAAAGGGACTTGGAAGCCAACCAAAAGAGCTACTAATGACCAAAGCTAGAACAATTTGAGCAACAAAATAAAAAAGTAGTGTTGAATTATAACTCAAAGTATAAAATATCCGTGAGTCCATACTGATATAAATAAATGATTGAATAAATTAATAAATGTGGGAGAAGAAACAAATTTCCCATGCAAAAGAATTCTAAATAATTTATGTAGATAAACCACATTAAAGGAGAGAGAGAATAACTCCTTACCCCTGATGCGTGGGCTGGGCATAGTGACTTCCTTCCAAAGTGTAAAGTACGAAAACAAGGGAAAAGAGTAACTTTAAAGTGTAGAAACCTAACAAACATTACCTCGGCCAGGTGATCAAGGTCAACATCAACATTCATAAATCATGTTGACAGTAGGCACTCTTGATATGACTTGATGAAAATGGCACTTCACATCTGTCATCTTCCTCCCAAAACACATATCCCCAGACTAAGAGAAAAACATCAGGTAAAGTCCAATAGAGGAACAACCTACAATATACCTGACCAGTACTACTTAAAACTGTTAAGAATATCAAAAGAAGGAAGTCTCTGAAATTGCTACATCCAAAAGAAGATTAGGATATGACAACTACATGTAAATATGGTAAGCTGGATAGGATATCAAAACAGAAAAAAATGACATTATGTTAAAAAACAAAAGAAATCTGAATTATGAACTTCAGTTAATAATTATGTATCAATATTAGTTCATTAATTATAACAAATATATCATGCTAATTTAAGATGCAAATAAGAGGGGAAACTGTGTGGAGAGTAGGGGCAGTGGTAAGTGGGGACTCTGCATTTTCTTCTCAAAATGTTCCTTGGTAAATCTAAAACTGCTGTAAATAACAAAGTATTATTTAGGATGAAAGTATGATGAGCAATGGTATTCCCATAATCTCAAAGAACCTAGTCAGAAAATAGGTATTAGTTACAAAGGGAAAAATAGCAACTTTACAGTGGAGTATCCTGACAGAGGCCAACATAATGAAATGATCAAAATGAACATCACCAGTTATAAGACATGCTAACATCATGTTTGTTCTGATAAAATGCACTGAGAAGACATCAATACCACTTCTGTGGTATTTTGTCAAAAATGCATAAACTCAATTTAATCAGGAGAACACACAAGACAAACCCAAACTGAGGGATGGTCTTACAAAATAACTGGTCAGTACTCTTCAAAGGTGTCAAAGTCACTAAAGGCAAAGAAAGACCAAGGAACTGTCATAGATTATAGGGACTAAGGAGACACAACAAGTAGATATAATGTGGAATTCTGGATTACATCCTGTAGCAGTAGAATAACATTGGTGGGACTAGAGAAGTTCTAATAGATTCTGTAGATTAAGAACAACAATGAGGGATTGGGCTATAAATAAGTTTATTAGTAGCAGCTTTGGAATCTAGAAGGCAATGGAGTGGTAAATTCAAATTTCTAGAGTAAAATGATCTCCATTCTAGTACTTTACACACAAACCATCAGTTAATAATATAAGAGAAAAATGTAAATGGTTTTCAGGCATTGGACTTCTCAAAATTTATTTTCCATGCATTTTTTCATCTATGCATTCTTCCTTAAGAAATTATGAGAAATGTGATCTCTCCAAGAAGAAAACAATACAAAAATGCTCCTGGGACCCAATAAACAGGTTTCAAAACAAAGGGGCATTTCCCAATGATGAGAAGGAATGTGCCAGGGTGAAAGAGATGCACTGCATGTCCCAGGAGCATCCAGTCCAGATTAGATGAAAAGGTACATTGAAGTACATGGAGGCATTTTACAGAGATTTTGAAGGGTGTGAAATGGCTTAAATTTTTTTAAAAGTTAACCAATGGCTAAAATTTTTTAAAAAGTTATTCAAATATTAACTCTGCAAAAAACAAAAGTGCATATATGTAAGGACATACAATTATAGTACTCTCCTTGACCTAGCAGAATCATATTATGAAAGCAACCAATGTGGGTTTAATCAGTGTGATACAGCCACATTGGCAGGATGTTTGCATGGAAAGGGGATGAAAGAGAGGGAAAATGCTAATTTTTCCATAGTAGAAATGTGATACATAATATTTAAAATTGATTAAACATAAGAGAGCAGTATCTATATAGTATGTATAAATTCGGTAGAAGATTATATATGAAAATAGCATCAGGGTGCCTCAGTCGGTTAAGCATCCAACTCGATTTCGGCTCAGATCATGATCTCATGGATGGTGAGATGGAACCCTGCAGTAGGCTCCACGCTCAGCAGGGAGTTTACTTGAAGATTCTCTCCCTCTGCCCTTCCTCCCCTCTCTCAAAAATAAATAAATAAATAAATCTTAAAAAAAAAAAATACAGCTAAAATGATTTAAAGGGTTGCCTACTGGGAAGAAAAGTTAAGAAGATGGGTGGGTTTTGTTTTGGGCCTTTTAAGACTGTTTAACTTTTTACACTATGTTTATGTTTTACATTAATAAAACAAAATTAACTGAAAATAAGTTGATACATAATTTCCCAGGAAGTTATGATACTATCATGAAGATATAAACAATGTCCTTTCTCTCTGCCCATTGCTGTTTTATCTCTTTACCCTATAAACAAACAGACTTGAAATGAGAGATTTCACAAAACAACTATTCATGAGATGAATTTCCAAAAAGATGGCACCTCCATCTTCTCATCTGGGAAAATGAGAGGAACTTCCAAAAAACTACCAAATCTTAATTTGGCTCTTCTCTTGTTATATGAATATTGCATTTAAAGCCATATCCTGAGAAATTCACCTATACTTCTGTTCAAACTCCACCCCCACATTCAGTGGAGCCTGTCTGCAGACTCTGTGTTCTAACCTCCCCTCTGTTGGCAACTCTCTTCCAGAAGTAATTGCATCCCTTGCAGAAACAGAATGCAATTGTCTTTCGGGACCCCTGCTCCCCACCCCGCCCCCAAAATCACAGCTGATGGATAGAAAAAATCCTGAATGAACCAACAGTCAACTTGCAATGAAACATTTTAGGAAGGTTCATATCCTGCCAACACTGTCTCAATTTGTGCAACAAACATCAGCTAAGGTAAATAGTTGAATCATCCGAATCCAGCATTCTGAATGCTTGTTCTGAATGTTTATGTGAAGAAATCAGTTTTTTTCCCCTCAGCATGTTATTCAAAACAGAAAGAATTAACTATCATTTCATTCTGAGTCAGCTTCTGCCCCAACAGTATCTCAAACCATTTTGCCTCTTGCTTTATTTTCCCTTCAGCTGTTTATTCTTCAGTTTTTAAATCTTTAAGGATAGAGATAGCTACCCCAGCTATAGGCTTTCATATTACTTATTGTAATTAGGTTATTAGTTGTGTCACTATTTGTTCAATTGTATTTTCTTCCTAGATATATCTACATGTATGTATCTACATTTCCAGAATGTAACACCCAAGGAATCAGAGAACATACTGTGCTTACCACTGTGGCTCAGTATGACTTTGGAGATTTAAGAATTGTTGCATGTGTTACTGTAAAACAAGATAATAATATATCTGTGTCTAAAGTCATTAGGACGATTAAACAATGCAATGAATATAAGGCTCTTGACATAGTAATTGCTTAATAAATGTTATATTTTATTGTTATTCAACTTTGTACTACAGATTATTAAGGAACAATTAGAACAATAGCAGAACAACAATGCAATTTCCAAACATCTCCTTTAGAGTAAAATAAATATAGACAGGTTAAAGGAATAGCGTCATATTGCAATCAGACAGCATTCTTAGTAATTGTGACTACTTAATGCAAAGTGCAATGAGGATTTGGACAGGTTGGCAGAAAACAAATTGTGCATGATTAGTAGGAAAGAAAAGATTCCCAAATGTACTAAATGAATTAAAATTATTTGCCATTACCAGTGATATTTACACTACCTTTTTGTGGGTTTATTTTTTAAAAGATTTTGTTTACTTATTTGAGAGGGTAGGAGGGGCAGAGGGAGGGGGAGAAGCAAACTCCCCACTGAGCAGGGAGCCTGATGAGGGGCTTGATCCCAAGACCCTGAGATCATGACCTGAGCCAAAAGCAGACGCCCAACTGACTGAGCCACCCAGGTGCCCCTACCTTTTTATGCTTTTATTACATTAATTGGCATTCTTTTACTTCCACTCAAAGAACTCCCTTTAACATTTCTTGTGAGGCAAGTATGGGGTGATTAATTCTCTCAGCTTTTCTTTGTTTGGAAAAATCTCTATCCCTCCTTTATTTCTGAAGGACAGCTTTGATGGTTGTAGAAGTCTCATTTGACAGTTATTTTCTTTCAACATTTTGAATATGTTATCCTATTCTCTTCTGGCCTAAAAAGCTTCTGTTGAAAAATCTATCAGTAGTCTTATGGGGGTTCCCTTGTATGTAAGTTGTTTTTTCTCTCGCTGTTCTTAAAATTTTTTCTTTACTTTTTACTTTTGACAATTTAATTATAATGTGTTTTGGTGTTACCCTATTTGGGTTTAGCCTATTTGGGTTTTGGGGGGCCTAATGGATATGGATGCCCATCTCTCTCCCCAAATTTAAGAAGTTCTCAGCCACAGTTGCTTTAAATATGCTTTCTGCCCCATCTCTTTCTTTTGTCATTCTGGAATTCCCATAATGTGAATATTGTTTCTTTCCATTATATGCCATAATGCCTGTAGGCTTTCTTCACTCTTTCTCATTCTTCTTTCTTTTTGTTCCTCTAACTGGGTAAGTTCCAGTGCCCTGTCCTGCAGGTAACTAGTTCTTCTGCATGGTTGATTCCACTTTTAAAACTCTCTATTGAATTCTTCAGTTTAGCTATTGCATTTTTAACCCGAGGATTTCTTTTCTTTTCTTTTCTTTCTTTTTTTTTTTTTTTTGTGGTTGCTATTTCCTTGTCAAACTTTTCATTTGTTCATGCATTGCTTTCCTAATTTCATTTAGTTGTCTGTCTGTGTTTTCTTGTAGTTTACTAAATTTCCTTAAGAGGATTAATCTGAATTCTTTGATACTTCATAGATCTCTGTTTCTTTAGGGTTGATTATAGCAGCCTCATTAGTTTGGTGGTGCTATATTTACCTGATTTTCTGTGATTCTTAATTCCTTACATTGGTATCTGCACTCCTCTTCTAAAATTATTAAAGTTATACTTATTAAAGTTTTATACCTATAAAGTTAGGTCTTTCTTTGCATATTTCTGGTCTTGGTACGAGTAGATATTATGTAAAAATATTAAAACATAGTACTGAGCATAATGGGCTTATGTTAACTGCTTAATTAATACCTGTTGCTAAATTAGTTTATAATCACTGTTCTTACACAGTTTCCATAAAATGTAATATATTGTATAACAGAAAAATTTTTCCACATAGAAGTCATATTTAGCAAAAATATTTGGGGAAAGCCTGGGTGAAACCAAGAAGTTTGAAGCAGTATTACAGGACTTTTTAATATGACTATTCAAGACTGTCTCTCTCTCTATCCAGGCTTTCTTTTCTATTATGACCAAAATTGAGGTCTTTACTCCTTCCTAAGACGTACTTCTCTCCTTTCTTCCTGATTCTTTTTCTTACCTGCTTACTGGGATCTTGATCAATCACTTTTTATCTTTTTCTCCATCTTCAAATTCTCTCATTAGACTAACCTATAGATATGCTACACATTTCATCTATAGAAAAAGACACAAATGCACAAACCTAACAAGTTTTGCAATTAGGGGTGTCTGGCTGGCTTGGTCAATAGAACATGAGGCTCTTCATCCCAGGGTCATGAATTTGAGCCCAATGTTGGGCATAGAGATTACTTAAATAAATAAACTTAAGAGGCACCTGGGTGTCCAGTTCTTGAAATCATCTCAGGTCAAGATCTTGGGGTCATAGAATTGAATCCTGCATCAGGCTCCACAATGAGCATGGAGACTATTTGTGATTCTCTCTCTCCTTCTCCCTCTGCTCCTCCTCGCTCATGCTATCTCTTTCTCTCTAAATAAATAAATAAATAAACTAAAAAAAAAAGTTTCACAGTTAGTTTCATAAGATTTGTGAACCAGTTTGAAGCTCCTTTATTAATTGAAAGTAAGCAAACTCCTGGTCGACTATAGGCTACCATTCTCTTTCCTCTGCCACCTTCTCAAAAGAATAGTTTATACTTGATATTTTTGCTTCCTCTCCACTCATTCTTTCATTCTACTCTGGAATTTGGTTTTAGGCTCTTTCTCCCACTTGCTCTTGCCATGGTCACCAATAAGAGCCTCTTATATGAATAAAATACCTTGCAAAGACACACAGGTAGTGGTTAGTGTCTCCATAAATTGCCATATTAGTTTATCTTTCCTTTAATTTATATTTTCACAAATATTTTTCAAAGTTTACACTACAAAAGTTAAAATTGTACATGTTTTAATGCCAATTAACTGATATTGTGTATTATCATGTCTTATAATTCAGTAATTTTATTTTGTTGCAATTTTTTCCCTCTCTGGAAAATCATGGTGTTATATTAGGTACTGGAAGTAGGAAAGTACTGTATACAATTATAAGAAAAATCACTAAATGCCAGAATCAGTGGACACTTTCAGTTTCTATTTGGCTAACACCTCTTTTGTATTATTTCCTTCTTGAAACTGTAATTTTCCTTGTGCTTGCTGACACCACACTTTTCTGGTTCAATTTCTCTCACACATCATCTCAAGAGATCTGTTTTTATTCCAGCTCTTTTTCTAGTCCAGTGCTATCCAAAGGAAACTTTCTGCAGTGATGAAAATGTTTTATATCTGCCTGTCTAATAAAAATTGTCATTGGTCATACGCAGCTAGTATTTGAAATACAGCTAGTGAAATTGAGAAACCACATTGTAAAATTTTATTTTATTGCAATAGATTTAAATTCAAATAGTGACATGTGGCTAGTGGCTACCATAGTGGACAGTGTAGTGCTAGCAAACAGTGTGATCTTTGAGAAGATATTTTTTTCTCAGTCACTTCATTTGCAAAAAGTAAAGGGGTCAGAACAATTGGTTTCAATGATACTTTCTACCTCTAAATTTTTTCTTGTGTTTTTTTCTCATAGAAAATGATTTCCTAAAAACATCAATCCCAAAGATTTTCCTTTTCATGCCTTGAAGCAGCTTAAATACTCAGTTATTGACATTTATTCAGACAGCATTTGCACAAAGGAAATGGAAAGCCACAAATTATAATTTAGTTGCTAAGAGAGATTTTAAAAGTTCTCATCAAGAAAACAAATTGTAACTGTGTGGTGATGGATGTTAACTAGATTTATTGTAATTATTTCTCAATGTATACATATATTGAATAATTACGTTATACACCTAAAACAAATATGTTACATGTCAATTGTATCTCAATTAAAAGAAGAAATTATAGAAATTATAGTTTGCTATTATAAGAGGCATATATATTAGCTGTCTGTTTTAATTGAACTAGTAAGCATTGACTTAAATAAGATAACACAGGAATGATGTTTAATTTAATAATTATTCCATTTGAAATAGTTATGAACTAGTACATTATTTCTTAAGGAATTAAGGAATTTTACTCAATATATTTTTCAAAGATCTGCATACGGTGGGCATTTGAGTATATGTGACTGATTAAAAAAGTTTCAAATTAAGTTTTTCCTTTAGATACATTATATTTTAAATAAGAAAATGCCCTAGCGCCCCCTGCTGTTCAAATTAAGCCTTATATGCTACACAGTCGATGTCCCTCCACCCTATATCCCCATGGTTTTATTAAGCTTTTTCTTATAGGAAGTACGGTGTTGTGCAAAATTTTGGTTCAGATAGATCTATTTTATTGCAACTGTGACTTTGGTGAAATTAATAATTATACATGATATGTTTGAGTTGATTCAATTGGTATATCTGAAATAATTCCTATCTAAAATCAAATTTCAGAGTCTGTGTTGGCTCTCTTTATCTCACTATTTTTCTCCTTCTTTCCCTTACTCCTTTTCTACTCTCTCCCTCTCATTACTCAGTTTATATATACATTTCCACACATTTGCTGTGATGCCCACCTTCATTTAGCTTTCCTTTTTTCTTGTTCAGATTAATTGTAAAGAACAGCAAAAATCAGATGTTATTAGATATTCAGAGCTGACAATGATCTTTAGATAGCATCTAGTTCAACTCTCTCACTGTAGAATTTAAGATATATTTCATAAAGGACATTGAAGATAACAGATGTCAATGATAGAGTGCTAGATGTCCTGCCCACTCAGGCCTTTTCATTCTTAATTCCTCAAAGGCAAGCAGAGGTAGTTTTCATTGTTAATTTTATACACAGATATTTGTAGGATACCTATTATGTGCCAGATACTGTGTTAGCCACAAGGCAGACCCCTTTTTTCCCTCATGAAAAATATAGTTTTATAGAGGATACAGACAAATAAATTGAACTTACAGTACAATGTGATAAGTGCATTAAAAGAACAAATAGAAAGTATTATATGGGGGATCAAAAAAAACTGTTCCAGATCTAGATGACAAAGATCAAAAACACTTCTTGTCAAAAGTGACGGCTAAGCTTTGACCAGTGCAGCAGTTTTGACAACCCCTTAAGTCAGTTTGGTTGTAACTACAAGAAATTTGGCCATGAGGTATAAGAGCAAAGAATTTATATTTCTGCAGACTGTATTTGTTTAGAAGTAGGGATTGATGTGTAAAGAGAAAAGAAAAACAAAGAATCCACTGATTAAATAACTGAGGCTTCCCTAAACCCAAGCACAGGAAAAAGCTAGGAAAGAAGAGAAACAGGTAAGGTGGCAGAAAGGACATTAGAAGGTTTTTAAATCACTTCAGTAAAAAAAAATAGCACTAAAGTGCTTCAGAGAAAGAATCACATTTGAAATTCCAGACAGAGAATAAGGAATTTATATAAAATCAGTGCTCAAACTTTATTTTAATAAAATAAAGAATACAAGGAAACTTTTAATATATTTTGGCGAAGGGTAATTGCAAAAAAGTGACCATTTATATTGGGATCTAGAAAAAGAACATTGTAGGGCAGAATTAGTTACAAGATCCAGATCTTGTTTAAGAGAATAACACTTGTTTTAGAAAATTATATTTTGTATTTTAATGATAATTGAGAATTTGTCTTCTGAGACATCTACAACTGCAGATTTTGAAATTTATACAAATGCTGTAATTGTGACTAAAAGAATTTTCTGCAGATAATCAATAGCAATTGCTTTTTGGCTTCCCCCCTTATAGTCATTAGGAATCAGTATTTGTAATGGCACAAAAATTAGTCTTGCTGCACTTGTAATGATTTTCAATAGTCCAAGAGCAAGGAAGAAAAACTAAAAATGCATTTAGAGAGTGAAGATAATGTAAGAAATATATTACTGCTTAGGCAATTCTGTGAGTTTTGGGGACTTTGAGACTAAGAAGATTATGATTATCTGAGAACTCACAATTACATCTGAAACATAATATTTTCATTTTACTTAAAACGAGTTATTTAAATATATATATAGTTGAAAATTTTATTGATATTATTATATATAATACATTCTTAGCTCAATCTCAAACTTACAATATTCATTTCATGGGGGGTTAATTATTTATTGAAGTCAGAGGCATAATGGAGTATGTGAATAATGCAGTGTATTGTACTTTCAACAATTTGTTTGTTTGAAAATAGCCTAGATTCTCTTTTTAGTGGGGCTCCTCACTCCTCACCCAGTTCCTTCATTCCCTGTCCAACTAAGATCTGGTTATACTTTACTCATTTTGAAACTTCAAAGAATCCTAAATTTCTTACTTGGGTCTCAGTTATTTGGGGGGCAATTCAGCCTACGTTCCTCTGACATTTAACATGGTTGAACGATAATGCCTGTACTTAGGTAACTCTAGGCTTTCCTGTGTGTAGGCAAGTAACTAGACCATAAATAAATAGGCCCCTGACTCCAGAAGAATGCAGAATACCATTTTTTTAAATTAAAAACATTCCCAATTCTGCAGGTTTGAAGTCCAGTTAAAATGATCATTTAGAGTATTCTTAAAGGTGAAATGAATTTATTAAAAGGCAGCACAAAAGGAACAAAGGCACTGAAAATACGGAGCTTTGCCCTGATGACTGTTAGTACAGCCAAGATTCATGGAGCCCAAATTATATGCTGAGCTAAAGGCTCTTAAGGGAAGTAAGATTATCATCTGAACATAAGTAGTGAGTCCAGGTAGACTTATACCAGGGTCCATGTTCTTTTTTTTTTTTTAATTTAATTTATTTATTTGTTTATTTATTTATTGACAGAGAGAGCAAGAGAGGGAACACAAAAAGGGGGAGTGGGAGAGGGAGAAGCAGGCTCCCCATTGAGCAGGGAGCCCGATGTGATGCAGGGCTTGATCCCAGGACCCTGGGACCATGACCTGAGCCGAAGGCAGACGCTTAATGACTGAGCCACCCAGGCGCTCCTACCATGGTTCATGTTCTCAATCCCTAGTGGATAACCTCTTAACCGTTAGATTCTAAGCCAATTTATAGTTCTCCAACTTCTATTTGCATAAAAAATAGCTTAAAAAGAACTTACTGCAAAACTAGAAGATGTGGATGGAGTCCAGGGATTTACATTTTAACTGCAGCCCAGATCACAGGATTTGATATACTAAAGTACTGTGCTATCCTGGTTTGGCAGTGATCGTGAATATAATAATGGAGTCATTTTGTACACATGAGCATCAGTCATTTGTTTCCTTTTTTTTACTTTATTTATTTTATTTTATTATTTTTTTATTATGTTATGTTAATCACCATACATTACATCATTAGTTTTTGATGTAGTATTCCATGATTCATTGCATATAACACCCAGTGCTCCATTCAATACGTGCCCTCTTTAATACCCATCACCAGGCTAACCCATCCACCCACCCCCGCCCCCTCTAGAACCCTCAGTTTGTTTCTCAGAGTTCATAGTCTCTCATGGTTTGTCTCCCCCATTGATTTCCCTCCCTTCATTGTTCCCTTCCTGCTATCTTCTTCTTCTTTTTTTTTTTTTAACATATAATGTATTATTTGTTTCAGAGGTACAGGTCTGTGATTCAACAGTCTTACACAATTCACAGCACTCAGACATTGAGGAGGGTATGTGCTATGGTGAGTCATTTGTTTTCTACCAGTTGGAGGAGCTATCTTCTCCACTCAGTACCCTTCATCTCCTAAGAGCTGCCTCCACACATTACTGCCCAGCACCAGCCAAACTCCTTCCTAGGGATGCTCTGTTTTCTCCCAAATATTCACTTTTCCTAATGTAACTGCTTTGACTAAGCATTGGCATCTTCTTCGAATATTATGCCAAGAGTTGGAAGAACATAATACTCCTCACAGGCCCACTGGGACTGCTGAGGAGAAAGTGTTGAAAAGCAACTCTTTCCAAGCTTTTTACTAAAAGCCATAAGTGACAAGTTAAATTCTAATCCATCTTCTAAACATGATTAAATGGAGATGCTAAAAGGAATGGAAAGAAGGTAGCAGTCATCTCTTATGGTAATAACATCATTTCCAGTTTCATCATAACTTGGATATAAAAGAAATGTTAGGGTGCCTGGGTGGCTCAGTCATTGGGCGTCTGCCTTCGGCTCAGGTCATGATTCCAGGGTCCTGGGATTAAGTCCCGCATCAGGCTCGCTGCTCGGCGGGAAGCCTGCTTCTCCCTCTCCCACTCCCCCTGCTTGTGTTCCTGCTCTCGCTGTCTCTGTCTCTGTCAAATAAATAAATAAAATCTTTTAAAAAAATAAATAAAAGAGAAATGTTAAACAACTTGTAAAACTAATGAGCATATTGGTCATTTTTATTCCTTACTTCTAATCACCCGTTCTCTACTTTCATTCTTTTCTAAATGTATTTCTTTTATTTTTTTAAAGATAAAGATGTTCTTTTTCAACTCCTTCTCTGACTGCCATTTACATAACTGTAGAAGGACAGATAAAGCAGATAATAGGAAAGGGAAGGCAATTTACATCTACAAATTGTTTAACTATCTCATAAAACAGATTAAAATAATTACATAATTACTGTCGAAAAAAGGCCAGCTTCTGCCTTAACAGAACTTATTTCCCATTTAATATCCCATAGAAATTACATTGACCTCTTTCATTGTAGTTTTAGTAATAAGGAAGGAAGTTAAACTGTTTCGAAAAAGGCTTTTCTCTTTTTCATCTCTGTTATTTTCTCTTTTCTAGACCACATTAAATTTAGACTCAAGTTTCTAAATGCTACTGTAGTAGACAGAATGACATCCTCCTCCGTCACCAAAGATGTCCATGTCCCAATCCTCAACACCTGTCAGTATGTTACCTTACCTGGCAAAAGGGATTTTGTTGATGTGATTAAATTAAAGATCTTGTGTTGGGGAGACTACCCCTCCATCTGAGTGGATCCAATGTAATCACAAGAGTCCTTATAAGAAGGAGACAAGATATCAGAATCAGAGATAGTTTCGAAGATAGAAGAAAGGGCCATGAACCCAAGAATGCAGGAGGACTCCAGATGCTGGAAAAGATGAGGAAACAGATTTTTCTCTAGAGCCTCCAAAAAGAATGCAGTCCCCGGACACCTTGATTTTAGGACTTCTGACCTCCATACCAGAAGATAATGAATTTGTATTGTTTTAAGCCACTGTGTTTGTGATGTTTGCTACAACAGCAATAGGAATTTAATACCCCTATGGTATGACCATAACTTTGGTTTTTGTTTGTTTGTTTGTTTTGTTTTAAGGTTGGCAAAGGAAAAAAGAACTAGTATTGATTCACCTAAAAGAGTCGATTATTTTGCTATTGCTGAGGACAGAGAATTAAAGCAATTCTTGGAATATTCTAAAGAAATCCAATTTTGTTTTGTTTTGTTTTCCGAGATGGTTTAAGTGGCTTAAATGTATCTTAGTTTTTCAAAACTGAATTACCCCTGGAGGAGTAAGAGATTGATAGTGGGAGAAGGCGAAGAGGCAATGTAAATGTAAATACCTGTAGACATTGATTTAGATATGTGCTTTATTCATGAAGTACCACATATTTTATGCCATTGTTTTGATTATTGGAGGAAAAAAAAACAATAGCTCCTGAGAGTTAATGATATAAATCCAAGCATGTAACTGTTTGATATACAAACTTCACTACCTAAAAGGCATTCTGGAATTACACTGTTCAAACCAAACTTTTTTAGCAAATTAGAAGCAATGTTTACAATTTCCCGTGTTAATTACTCCCTTTTATCCACACCCGAAACTACAATTCACATTTCAAATTATATACTTTCTCCTAGAATACAGTCTTCTATTAATTTACCCATAACCTAAAATTTAATTTCAGTTTATCTAATTAATAGATGCTTATCTTTTTTCATTTGTTGTACATCTAATCTGATGTGGAGAATAAAGGCAAAAGAAAAAAAATTAAATATCCTTACAACCTACAGCCCATTGACAAGTCCTTGAGACAAGTCCTTGGGAGAGTGATCTTCCTCTAGGAACAAAACTACCCTGATGCTAATACTTTGCTAAGGGCTGGGTGGCTAAGTAGCTCAGTCAGTCGTCTGCCTTCGGCTCAGGTCATTACCTCAGGGGCGTGGGGTCAGCCCCTAGTTGGGCTCCCTACTCAAGGAGGAGTCTGTTTTTCCCTCTCCCTCTGCCCCTTCCCTGCCCCCTTTGTGCTCTCTCTCTCAAATAAATCAATAAAATCTTTAAAAAAAAAAATACTTTGCTAAGGGCAAAAGTTAACCTTAGCTTAACATTAGCCTGACCTCCAGGATCCTGTGAGTGTCCTTTAACATATAAAAATTCCTTTGGAAACTTCCTTTATCTCTACCCTGCAAGTTATATGTTGGCAATCATAGGGACCACTGATATACATCTGAAGGGTCTCATGACAGATTTTACTAGACAGTAGTAAATGACCTTTTCCCAACAACAGCGCTACTCCTCACAACCCCAGTACAGCTCTTTCTGCCCACAGGTCCTGTCCAATGCTTTCATAAAACCATCCTTTTGGCACTGAAAACACCTCAAGAATTCTTTCTTGACCATTTGCTCTGAACTTCAACATTTTCACATCATTATCCATCTATCTACTGGTCAGAACTTTTCCAAGGCTGATTAAATATATATTTAAATAATAGTGGAAAGGATTCATGTCGTGGTATAATTTTATTTTATTTTATTTATTTTTTGGTACATTTTATATTCAAATACAACAGGTTTTTTTCCTTAAAAAAAAAAAAAACCTCTTTCTTTATATATTATTACTGAACCTATGTAGATGAACCAGAAATAATTCCAAACTGTCTTCTGACTGTGCTTGTTAAATGCTGTGTGATTAGCAAGTTTGAATCCTCAAATTTAAGAAAACAAACTTTTTATGTGCCAGACATTTCTCTCACCTCTGTTACAATTACCCAGGCAGAATTCTCACATTCCAAAGTTTCATTTTCCTTGTAGCTGCAGAGTGCAAACTGACAGGCTGTGATCTCACTAGATGAGGCCAAGAGAATCTGTATTTCTGCCTGATTGCATGAAAGCAAAGTTCTGATGACTGTCCCAAGCCCTGTGCTTAGGCAAGACTTTTAGATTCTAGAATCTAAAAGGAGCTATTTAAAATGTTGTAAACAAATGAGGTTTTTCCTCAGTAACTTATTGGCCTGACACCATATTTTTCAAAGAATGTATCTTTGTGCCTGAATTACATTCATCTTACATACAGATGAACATTTGAACTCCATGAAAACAATTCTTCCTTTAATGTCCTCGTTCTTGCCTTAATCATCACATTGTAGTTGAACTTCATCATATCAAAGAGTTCATTTAAGTGGTGACTACCATTGACCCTTGTAATTCATTCCAGTCTTCTGCAATTTCACCTTGTTTCATTAGGTTCAGTTCCAGCCTGTTTCATGATCATATTATAATTTGTTAGTCTTCCATTAACTTCATTATAGGCAATTGTTTAAGAAATTCTCTTAAAGATTTGTCAAATGGAGGGGAATTCAACAGATTTTAGAGTTACTCTGCCTTTGGGTATACTCTAGGCAGATAATAACATTTCAGAAATAATGTGGACTCTCAAGTAGCCTCAGGCATGTATTATAATTTTTATGGTTCCTATAGTCAGGAGGTTTGAGTGAGCCTAATTATTCACTCTTCCCATCTTTGGGAACTTAACCAATTAAAGTCAGACAAGAACCCAGTAAGTATTAAAACAGGTTCAGAAATTTTACTAGCAAAACTGGATTGAAGAACATAGCAGGGTATTTCTATCTTTATTTTCAGCCTCAAGTCTCTGATCTGTCCATCACATTGCAGGCAGACAAGCTGGGCCTAAAAGAAGCCCTGCTTCTTCAGTTTATTCCATGGAATTTATAGGAGCAAGCATTTGCTGTGCTTGGACACAACTCACTCCAAAAGGACAAGAGAGAGTGGGTCCATGCTGCCTCAGTTATAATGCTTTGGTCCTAACCTGATGATTATGTGATTCAGGGGATGGTGAACTCTTAGTTGGAATGTTCACTTCTTCCACCATTAGGGAGAACTCAATGCTGGAGCAAGGTGGGAAGGGAGGATGGGATGAAGTATTGCTTCCTGGGAAATGGAGTGGAAGTGCCTTCAGAGAAATATGGACATGTAGCAATAACTTCCTGAACCCTGAAAAACACCTTCATGTGCTGGGTATATGATACCGTGATTCCAAGTATTGCTGTGGAGCTCTTTAGAACTTGAACTCAGCAGACATGACTTCAGATCTCAAACTGCCACCTTTCAATTAGAACATTAGGCAGATATCTTAAGTGCCTAAACCTCAGTTTCTCCATCTGGAAAAGGGCAGTGATATCATTACGTACTTCATAGCGTTGATGTGTATATTAGGTGAGAAATTACACTTAATAAAATAAAATAAAATATATAAAATGCCTAATCTGTAGAAAGGCCCCACCAAAGTGATAGTTATAATAGTAATTATAATAATTATTTTATTATTATCTTTACTATCATTCTCAAATGGATATGTTCTTTGTTTTGAAGTGAATTTGCTTATATATACTCACAAATAGATCTATGGTCCCTAGTCAGTCGAACCCAGGGTCAGTAAAACAGCCCATAGGCTAAATTCATCCCCAAATCTCTTTTTTTTCCTTATAAACAAATTTGTATTGGAACACAGCCATACTTTTTCATTTAAATGTTTATGGCTGCTTTTGAGCAACCATGGCAGAGTTGAGTAGCTGGGACAAACATCAGACACAATCCAGCTCACAAAACCTAAGGTATTTACTTTTGGGCCCTATAGAGAAAAAATTGGGCAATTACTCCTAACCTCTGTGCAGGAATATGTGAAACAACACCCATGTTGGGTGGTAAGAAGCTCTTATGGCAATTCAAAATTAGATGGAGTATTGATACACTTTGAAAAAGTTATTAAAAATGTTAAATTTCAAAGCCTCTGATTTGGGTTCATGGAGTAGTCAGACTTTGAAAACTTTGCTGGGATGACTTTGAAATAATGCTGTGTTTGGCCCCTTCAACCAGACACAAATAGGCATGTTTTTGTTTTATATTATTGTTTCTTAATAAAACATTTTTAAGCGAATTGGTTCTTTACATCTTTACTAATTTTCTTTCCTCATTTGAGATTGTCATTCTTTTTCTAATAGCTTGAGATAAATACTAATTCCTTTATTTTTCATCTTTCTTCATGAATAATGGAGTATTGTGAAGGTCAAACTTTTTTTCAATCCTGCTTTTTCTAGATCCCCTAGGTTTTGCTATAAAGTATTCTCCTTTTCATTGTTTTTTAGTTCATAATTTTACTTTTTTGTTCCCTTTGATTCAAGAGTTGGGTGTGCCTCTTAATTCCTAAATAATTATGAAACTTTTAAAATTCTTTTTCTAGTGTTATTTTATTATGAGAATGTGATCTACAAACACGCTACTTTTGGGATTTAAGATACTCATTTTAGCCAAGTGCATGATTAATTTTTGTAAATGTTTTATAGGTATACAATAAAGATTATTCTCTATTTGGTGAATTTAAGCTCCCTCTTCTCCTAAATATAGCCTAGTTATATAATCAAATATATTTATTTTATTATTCATAGCCTCTAGGTCTTCATTTGTTTTTTGTCTATTATCTCAATCCAGCTCTAAAATGGTTATTATTGAAATATACTTGCACTAAAAGGAAAAAAAGCACAATATGTCCTCATTCGTGCATATGTAAAATTGTCCTTAGATGTGTTGTGAACTTTGTTATTTCCAGGTGTTACGGCCATCCTGACTTTCATCACCATCTCATTGTTATTTTCAGCAAATCAGGGTTTCTATCATCTCAAACCTTCCTATTTTTAAAGCTCATATATGAAAGAGCACTTGCACTGATTGGCTCTGTAAGTATTAGGCAAATTCCTTAGATCTAAGAATGTTTCTCTTGCATTGCTGTTTTTCAGAACAGCAACTAAGAAACACAAAGCAACATGCCTTTGACTGGAGCTGCTTTGAGTTAGTGCCCAGCCTTATGCTAGCTGCCTAATCTGAGTCTTGTCTACTATGATGGCTTAGTTTTAATTTCCAAGATATGATCCTAACACAGGACACTAGATGGAGCTAAAATCTCACTTAATGTTTCTCATAAGGCACACTGATCCCATTTCTCCCAAATCAACTGTGATTTAGGTTGTTTTTTACTGTGCCATTTTCACGATCCTCACATATAGACCACAATCAAGAGTGGCATTTGTGTTTGTTTGTTTTGCACAATAGTCTGTAATACGTCTTTAAAAGGTTGGCAAAGAGAAAGGAATGCAAAGGCATTTCAGTGTATTGCCTGCATTAGTCTGCTCTATGTAAACCAAAAGATAAAAAAAAAAAAAAAAAGACTGTGTAACTATTGAGAAAACATTGTAAAGGAAATGCAAAGAAAGGAAATTTTTCATAAGTCATGGAAAGCACTAGCCCAATAGCTTGCTTCTTAATGTTTCTCAGAAAATAGGATGTAAACCAGAACAACTGTTATGTTTCGATTGGCTGTAAAGCCAGGCAAAAGAAATCTGATACTTCAAAATCTATTGCACAAAATCAAACAAGGAAGAAACAAAACCTTTAAAATGAAAGTATCAGATATATAGAAAGTCCAAGTGTTTTGTTTTGTTTTTTTTTTAAAGATTTTATTTATTTGACAGAGAGACACAGCGAGAGAGGGAACACAAGCAGGGGGAGTGGGAGAGGGAGAAGCAGGCTCCCCGCCGAGCAGGGAGCCCGACGCGGGGCTCGATCCCAGGACCCTGGGATCCTGACCTGAGCCGAAGGCAGACGCTTAACGACTGAGCCACCCAGGTGCCCCGAAAGTCCAAGTGTTTTGACAAATACAACAGTTTTGTTGGAGAGGTCAGCTATTTTTCCTAAGCTGTTTCTTTATAGGGGACTAATCCAATTGTTTCTGAGGGAAGAAATTAGGAGCTACAACTCCTAGTTGTAAAAGATACTCTACTAGGCCCTAATATTGTAATATAGTAACTCATATCTTTTGAACTGAAGTTTTCTTAGGCATAGATACCCAGTTTAAAATGATTTTTTAAATGATTTTTAAAAGTGTAGCTTGACTAATGAAAATATTAGTAAGCAAAATTAGGAAGTAACTGAATGAATGAATACACACTTCAGGTATAACTAAGGGTCAAAGATTTAAGGACAAAGCTCTCATTCACCTAGAATAGTCACTGCAGAAATATGGAGGCTGTATCCATTAGGGTGAGATTAAAATCTCAGGCATATTACTGCTCACTTATCTCTATCTACAGCAATTGGTAGAGCTGAGTATTCATATTGGAAATCTTAGAATTATCACTGTGTAATATTAATTTTATAAATTTACCTGCAATCCACTTATTCCCCCTCTTATTGCCCCTTCCAGGAATCTTGACACTCTCCTTTGGTGTTCTCAGGAGTATTTTCGACATAATTATTTCTCAAGAAAAGGAAATTTTGCTTTGAGCATTAAGATGCATACATGGTCCTGCCATATTTATTGAATGGCTTTTAAGTATTTGATTTTAGACTGAAAATATCCACATTGGTTTGGGGGTAATTGTTATCTTCGCAAGTCTTTTTGTAAATCATTCTTCTTGAGAACTTAACCTTTTCAGGACTTAACCAGGTTTTCACGAAACTGTTTGAAAACTTCCATCTAGGGAACTAGAAAGGACTTCTTATAATCTCTGATTCTATGTTTGATATCAGATTCAGTTTTCATTCTCCTCTTTTTCTTCTTCATTAGTGGAAATGTTACCCGTTTCGCGGCAGATGGAGACTGTGTTTAGAACAGCAAAGGGATCAAACTGATCTACTTTCTGTAAATCAATAGGCACAGAAATGCAACCTATTTTAGTGTGAATATTAAGAGAACTCTTCAGTAAAAGATGGATTCTTTGCTAACATTGATATCCAGCCATGGAAAACAGGGTTGGGGCGTGATCTCCCACTGAAGCCTGGGTCCACATTTGTCATTTTTTTGTTATTCTGACATCTGCTGGCTACCGTTTTGAAATGCTCCCAATGCTGCAGTGAACTGTGATGCTTTTGGAACATTTGTTGGAAGTTCCTCATAAATTGTCTCAAGGGCAAGGGCTAAAATCTTATCCTAGCTTTCTTTATTTTCAAGAATATATTGATCAACCAAGGCAAATTTTTCGACGTATTTTAAAATTATGTTTATACCAAAGGTGAATTCTTTGACTAGGTGAACTTTGCTCTTAACATCTTCACCACCCTTCACAAGACTAACAGTCAAGTATCCCAGAATGTACTGCGGAGGACAATTTCCTGATTTATCACAGACCCAACAAGGAACACCCCTCCTTCCAGAAGATACCTAGAGATGATGCTTAAATCCAAAGCCCTCCTTCAATGCTCAGTCGATGATGCATAATGGCCATCATCCTGAGGGTCTGAGACTCAGAACATGTCTACAGAACCAGAACATCTAACACACTGTCGTAGCCTATGATATCAATGTCAAACCTGAGTTCTTTATGCCGAGCCTGGGAAGCTCCGGGCTTCACTGTATTACGCTGATTGGGTCTGTGGGAATATACCGGGCACTTCGTGCATCTCCTTTCTAGATCACTTTGGGTGTTGAAGGACTGGTAGCAAATGTAAATGTCATCTTGTAGAATGAATGAAAACTCACCGTGTGAAAGCCTTTTTTTTTTTTTTTTTTTTATCACTCCGCCATCGTTCACCCGGCACAGGTAGTAAAGCTGAAGCAGCTGGGGCAGCTCAGGCGGTCAAACGTCTCCCCCTGCGTAGAGCGCGGGACTCGACGCAGCACGATCACCACCACGGGAATTGGCGGGAACAGCACTGCCCGAGCCTGCGCCACAGCGCGGCGCGGGCTGGCGCCCTCTGCAGGGGCCGCTGGAAATTGTAGCTCCCACTTGGGGGTTGGTCTGGGCAACCCAGGGGCTCCCGCGGTCTCGGCCCATCATCTCTGGGTTCACTGCTCAGCTGGACGCGAGGAGGCTGCGCGCATTTCAGAAAGAGGAACTTCTGTGGAAAGGTGAGCTTTTGAGCCGACTGAGAATGAACACGCAGAGGAAGAGATACAAAGTACCAGGGCAAGAGAACGGGAGGAGAGGGTCCATGCTCTCTCCAGGAGCACGGCTCTGCCCCCGTCTCCACGCGTTCACCAACCTGGAAGCTCCCAGAGCGATTTTTAATTCATTGCAAATTGCGCGCTGCAAAAACCTGTGTGTACCTGAGGAAAAGAAGGAGGTTAGAAACACAGGGGCAAGTATCAAGCCTATTTGCCTGCCCTGCTTAGGTGTTAACTGCTGCGAGGAGTCAGAGCTCCGTAGAGTATGAATTAACCTTAGATGGAGTTCAAAATTTGCTTATTAGTCTGCAAATCTTAAGGGCCAGAATGGTTCAGAAATTTACCAAAATAAGACGTGATTTCTCTCCGAGTAAAACTGCATTTGATTCTTTCAGAACTAGTAATCTAAATTTCAAAATAGTGAGAAAAATAAACCAGTCAATTGGTATTTGATCCCCCTGTTCATTGCCTATTTGGCACAATGCAAAAAGTTAGTATTACATTTTTTTTGGAGAGGATCTGGCTTAAGAATATTTTTCCCTATCCTAAGATCGTAGGTATATTCTCCTATATCTTCTTTAAGAAATTAAGGTTTATTTTTTCTTTCTTAGACTGGAATGCGTTTTTTTTAAGTCTAGTGAAGAAAAGAACTTGCTGTGGGAGAAAGCCATGGAAGGTCTCAGGGACCCCAGGAAGATAAAATGTATTAAAATATTTACCATGCCTTTCAGGAAGACAGAGATATTGTTGAATTGAAAGAGAAAGAAAAAAGAGGAGGGAGGGAGGAAGGAAGGAAGAAAGGAAAGAGGAAAGAAAAAAAGAAAATAGTAAGGGGTAGAGTAGTGACTGGACCAAAAAAAAAAAAAAATTGAAGAACGAATGAATTTAAAACCATCAAAAGAAATTGGATCTGTCAAGTGCAGGGCAGGAAAGAAAAATGAAAAACAAAAATTATTATAAATAAAGAAATACAAAGAAACTTGGAAAAAATATTTGTTATTAATCAGCTCTGGCTGTCAAAATAGAATACCGTAGACTGGGTGCCTTAACAGAGATTTATTTCTCACATTTCTGGAGGTTGGTAAGTCCAAGATCAAGATTCAGTTTTTTGGTAAGGGCTCTCTTCCTGGCTTCCAGAAGGCTTTTCACTGTATTCTTACATGGTGGAGAGAGGAAGCATGGTCTCTGGTGCCTCTTACAAGCGCACTAATCCCAACAGGAGGGTCACACCTTCATGATTTCTTTGAAATCTGTTTATCTCCCCAAGGCTCGATCTCCAGTTGCCATCACATTGGGCATTAGGGCTTCAACATATGAATTCTGGAGGGACATAATTCAGTCCATACCATTCCACTCCTGGCTATACAACATTAATGCCATTCTCATTTACAAAATGCATGCATGCCATTCCAGCAGCCTCTAAATTCTAAACTCTTTCCAGCATCAATTCTAAAGTCAAAGTCCAAAGTCTCATATAAATATCAAAATCAAACATGAGTGAGACTCAAGGTATGATTCATCAGAAGCAAAATTCCTTTCCAGCTGTGAACTTGTATGAGGTTGTATTTAAGGGCAAAATCAAGCACATTAGCAATGGGATGAAGGGAATAAGAATAGTGATCATGAAAGAAAGGCAAAAATAAGAAGAAAGAGGACAGGCAGTGATATATGATGGCAATGTGCTTTTTAATTTAAAAGTGTAATTAACAATTCTTTCAAACTGAGCTCCAACAGAAAATCAAAACAATAAAATGGAAAGAAAGGAAGAAAAAAAAAAAACCCTTAACATTTGATGTTTACTACTGGGAATTCTGAATGTTTTATTTAATACTTTGAAAAATGAACATATTGAACATCTTAATTTATTGGGCCTCCTAGGGAGAAGGGAACCCCCCTCCCAGATATTTCTAAATGTGAAAATCTTTCATTACTTATTCATGTACTATTTATTGTTAATATTATCTAATACTGTACTACTACTATTATGTCCCTACAATGCATTGACACAGTGACTCTTGTTTATCTTGCTTGTTCTTCCAAGTGTGCTTTCCAACTGAAGATTCATGTCTTCCAATTGTACTAGAATATTCTCAGCCTTACCTCCTTGGTGTTGTTTCTCCAACACTTCCTCAGTGTCTTTCTCATGCATTCCTGTTAGAGATACATTAGATCCTCTCACTAAATCAGTCATTTGACATCTATTTCTGAACTTCTTTTTTGTGTTTTCACTCTTTATCTTACTAGCTCATCTATGTCTGCTGTGCATTTTTTTAAGATAAAAAAGAAAATAATACTTTCTTTGACTGTGTTCCTTTTCAACCTAAAAAAAAAAATCTGTTAAATTTTTAATTTCAATAATTACATTTTTAATACCTGATATTTAGAACTAGTTGTTTTTCATATTGTCCTGATCTTTGTTTCATGTTTACCTTTTTCCTATGCTTTTGAGAATCTGCAAAATTACTTAAGGTCATCTCAGATACACTATTTTGTATTGTATCTGAAGTGACCATCTTGTGAATTTTGATTTTTTAATCTATTGCTCTTATCATTCTTTTCCTCATTGGTTTTGGAATTTTGGTTTGTAGGCCCAGCTATGATGGCATTTGTCTCCCCTTCCTTCCCTCTCTGTGCTCCTCTTGTCTGGTTTTGGGTGTCTCAATTTGGTGTTTATAATCCTGTGTATATAACCAGATATTTTATTGTCAGCTTAGCACTTACATCTTCTGGAGTTAGTGGGGAAACCTCAGATTAAGTCATGGCCTAGCAAGTGGCTTGGTACTTGATCTTAATGGGAAGATTTTTCTGTTTGTTTTTTTCCCTCATATTCTTTTTTTTTTTTTTTAAGATTTTATTTATTTATTTGACAGAGAGAGACACAGCAAGAGAGGGAACACAAGCAGGGGAAGTGGGAGAAGGAGAAGCAGGCTTCCCTCTGAGCAGGGAGCCCGATGCGGGGCTCGATCCCAGGACCCTGGAATCATGACCTGAAAGGATAGTCTTTCTTTCTTTTTTTTTTTTTTTAAAGATTTTATTTATTTGACAGAGCACAAGCAGAGGGAGAGAGAGGGAGAAGCAGGCTCCCCGCTGAGCAAGGAGCCCGATGTGGGACTTGATCCTAGGACCCTGGGATCATGACCGGAGCTGAAGGCAGACGCTTAACGCCTGAGCCACCCAGGCGCCCCTCCCTCATATTCTTAGGTATGCCTCTTTATATAAGTCATTTGCTTGGGAAAATTATAGCTTTTCTTTGCTACCCATTCATAGGCCTGGATCCAAACTGAACCCAGATTCAGTGTCTACCTCACTGAGGCATTTTAAATCTCTGCTTCCCCCATCTATTGTGCCTGTTGCTGGACACAAAGCCCAAACACCTGAAGTTTCAACCCTGCTTTCTGTTTTTCACATCTGATATTTCATCGCTGGTTCCATAGACATTTATCTTATTTTTAAGGATTGCTTTACTTTAAAAATTCTCCTTTTCCAGACTTTCTCTATAATTGATATTTTTGCTTAATGTTTGGAACTGTCTCAGTGAACTGTGTCTGGTGTCTCAGGCTTCTTTTTCATTAAAACAAAACAAAACAAAATCACGTAAAGCTTAAAGTAACACTGAAGAGATTCTTTTCATCATCTGAAAGAAATTCTTCCCTCAAAGTCTTAAATGTATAGCTATATTTTAGTCTCCATTCTAAAATCTTTCATGAGAGTGATGTTTCAAAAATTATTTTCCTAAATTTGTACAAATTATTTTTAATCTGCTAGTTGCTGGTCAAGATTTTTAAAGTTTAAAATGATATAACTTTTAGAAGAGTTAAGTCACTTTTTTGTCTTTTGATGACATACTAGCAAAAGGGTATTTGCAAATGATACTGCTTATAAAGAGAGACTTATTTTTAGTAGCTTAGTCAAACTTATTTTCATGGATTTATTTTGTAAAAATAAAACTTGGGGTTGAATATGCTTTATCTGAGTCATTAATTTGGGATAATCTTTTCACTGGAAAGTACAATGTCACACCAACCCTTGTCAAAATATAAAATTTTGAAAGTGCATTAAAAATAATGTAGTACTTATAATTTTGCATGAATATTTTGGTCACAGAGAGAGAAATCTATTTTAAATTAATAAGAAATATCTTCTCAAATGTGTAGTAGTTACTTGTTATGTGAGTTTTTATAGCAATGCTGTTAAAATATTCATTTCTATGAATCATCTTTTTCAGATATTTGTCATAAGGGTATTTATTTATTCATTCGTGTCTAACATGTTTAGAGAATACAAAGTACATACTTTCTCAACAAAAAAGTTGCCAACTTTATCTTCATAAAAGGTAGTACTGTTGGAATTAAAGATAGTAAAAAGATACCATTTTACTCCCTAAAAGGCACAATCGAAATAAATTCCTATATTAGATTAAATTGCATTTGGCTGATTTAGTCCTCTTTCGGTCTTTAGCCATTAGCTATCTCTGATTTCATGTCCCTTAATTTTCAAATTCTTTCAGTTAATTTGACAAGCAGTAAGTAACAAATAATATAATTACAAACCTTCTAAGCCATTTTAGTAGTCTTTAGCTTAGTGTTTTAATCTGAAATTATACTTAAAGAATAATCTAATCATAAACTAGATACATAGAAACAAAGCTGACCAAGTTCACATGAATTATATATAAAAAGAACACGGGATCAGAGTCAGAGACCTGAATTTGTATTCTGTCTTCACCACTTAGTGCCTCTGTGACCTTAGGAAAGCTGAAGTCTCAGTTTCATCATCTGTGAAATACTGGAAGTAACACATAACTCCTAGGTTTATTGGAGGATAAAATGAGATAATGTAAAATCATTGACCCAATGCTTTTCCTATATCAGGGACTCTCTCAGTGATGATTATATCAGATATGAGAGTTAAAGATTATCTATTTGATTTCTTGGAACAAAAGTATCTAAACAAATGGCCTTTGTATTTTAGTCAATATTCCCCCCCCCCCCCCGCCTTTTTTTTTGACTACTTACTATGAGACCTGTATAGTCTTAGTTTGGAAGTGCAAACATGAGCTTGAATTCTATGCTGGTGAGGAAGAACATTTATACTTAGAAAATTTTCCTAATTTCTAGTAAAGGTCAGATAGGATTTAGTCATGGGAATAAGAACCAGGATATAAGATAATCAGACATTAAGAAAACTATTATCTCAGTTTCTTGCTCTCTGTCTCTCTTTCTGGGTTCATATTTTCTCTCATCTCTACTTCTCCTTGTGGGTCAGCTTCTTTCATCTTTCTCCTGGCACATCAAATTTCTTTGTTCCAGTTGCTCATGTCAGTCCAGTGACGGCCACATTAGACTCTTTCAATGCAGGGACTGTACCTCTAATCTCTCTGGGTAATGACTCTGCAGTCCTTGGAGACAAATTCCCATTGACCCTGTTTTAGTTGACTGTCCATCTACTTCATTTGGCTGTGGCAGGTGGCAAGGTCATGGAGTAGGCTACTTATTCAGAAGAAACTGAGAGCATCCAAGGATCTAAGGATGTGATCTGTACAGGCAGGAATGAGTTAGTTTCTAACTACTAATAAATATTCCAAAGAAGGGGAAGTGTATTATTCAGAGAAAAGGGAGTTTTAAAAAAAGCCAGAGCATAGGCTGATTGAAATAAGATCAACCATGCCATATCTGACTTCATCTAAATTTTCTCACATCAAAATATCTTATTATAATGCAGTGACAAAAGAGAAATATTTATGAGTGTTGAATAAACTATTACATGAATCTAAGAACTCCCTGGCAAAGAGTTTTGGTATCTTGATAAAATGTTATAATTGTTCAAAACCTTCTTTTTTTTTTTAAGATTTTATTTTATTTATTTGTCAGAGAGAAAGAGCACAAGGAGGGGAAGTGGCAGGCAGAGGGAGAAACGGACTCCCTGCTGAGCAAGGAGCCTGATGCAGGACTGATCCCAGGACTCTGGGATCATGACCTAAGCCAAAGGCAGCCACCCAACCAACTGAGCCACCCAGGCGTCCCGTTCAAAACCTTCTTTAGACACCTTTATAAATTATATTTTTTTGTGAACTCACTTGCTTCAGTCATCTTGCTGAATGAACAAAGACAAAACATTTGGCTTCACTCTACTCCAGAGATACAAATTGTTCCTAGAACCACAGCCAAATAGAAACTATTGGTTTGAAAGATGAACAGGTGAGAGCCTGTGTGTATGTATTTTTAAATATATATATGTTTATACAACAATATTTGAGGAAGGATTTATGGTAGCTCATTCAATATTGCATCAGAAAATATTACTTTACTAGGAGAAAGTATTTCAAACAGCATGTCCTACTGAAAGTGGATAAAGGGCATCACTCTACATTACACACAAAAGAATCAATAGTATTATCTGGAATTTAGATCTAGGAAAAAAGAAGTGACATTCAAGGATAAAGGATAAGTTGGACAGAAGTAGAAACATAATTTGGATTCTTAACACCAACTAATTCTGGTTTAATTTAAAACATGGCAGCCAATTCAGAGAGGGGAACTTACCTAAATTAAAAGAAAAAAAAAAACCATTTCAGACTGTGTGCCAATCAGGAGAATTAATATATGATTTACATGCTGAAAATTACTTCTTTTTTTGAACAAAATTACCTGTAGTAAAGTTTCAGATCAACTAATACTGAATGTCTACCATATATTAGATTCCATACTAAGTTTCGAGGATAAAGAATTAAGCGACTGCCTTCGGCTCAGGTCATGATCCTGGAGTCCCGGGATCGAGTCCCGCATCGGGCTCCCTGCTCGGCGGGGGGTCTGCTTCTCCCTCTGACCCTCCCCCCTCTCATGTGCTCTCTCTCTCATTCTCTCTCTCAAATAAAATCTAAAAAAAAAAAAAAAGAATTAATAAAAGTTGCAATGCCTTCCTCTAAGGATTTTAAATGAGAATATTAGATGAGTAGAACATGAATACACATAATTATTAGTTCACTGTTACTTTCAGAATGATAGGAGCCATGTATACAGTACCAAAAAAATATGAAGAAAGTTATGTTGAAACTACCAGTGTGTAAACCACAGTTTGATTACTAATCCTATAGGTTTCAGGTTTATGAAGACTGGAGATTTCACCATAAATCCTGATGTTGCCTTGCTGAGGTGAAAAGAATTGACAACAGGTTTCTTTTCTTTGGAGTATCAAAACCTTAGGCCAAATGCTTGAGGTGTTAAATATTAAATCAAAACCCAGTCAATGGATAAAGGAGGTTTTTGTTTGTTTGTTTGTTTTTTATAGTAGGGCCTTCCCATGCATCTGACATCAAGCTTGGTAGACAATTACCTACTTCACGCCTTGTGCATGGAAAGGGTTCCCTTTCAACATGACCCCACTTGGGACTCCTGTTTGTGACAGATCTAAGGCAATGTTCCTGGCTTTCTTGTACCTATTTTTCATTCCATAGTCCCAGTTTATTCTTGCCTATGACGTTGTATGGTTTTCTTCTTATGACCTTATACTCTAGATAACATTTGAAGGCTCTCCCTCATTTGTGTGCTCGAACTTGGCATCCATGATTCCCTTTATTTTGTCTTGATGACCTAATTCTCCCTAAACTTTTTCCAGTAGTTTCATGTCTGTCTACATTATTATATATCAATAGTGACATACAATTTTTTATGCCTTGATTACCTGGCCCAGATTTTGTCCCTTTCTCCTTGCAGCTTCCCATAAAAATTTTGGGATTATATTAGGGATATCTAATAGTTCTCCCGTATTGCTCAAAATCTGCTTTATATTTGGTTATTAGATCAAGGTTTAACAAACTTTAAGCAAAAGCTATATTTATTTTTATTCTCACTGTATCTACAGATTCCATCAAACCCACCCCCCTCCTTCTCCTAGTGCTGGTGTGAAGCATCTTGGGATAAGTCTGTGATTAGAAGCTTAACTTGGACATGTTCAGTAAATACCTGTTAACAGTAGTGCGAGTGAATGGTTTGGTAGACAATGGAAGCCATAGGGTAAGTTCCTAAATACCAGTCTCTCCTCTCACTGCAATGTTTTGTCTCTGCTTAGATATTTGACTAACAAATGTCATTAAAAATACAAGTATTATTTAGGAGAATAATTCCTAAGGTTGTCAAATAATCCTAAGGAATTATTTGACAACCTCAATTATGATTACATACATTAGTAATACTTTGTTGACATTTCCACTGAGAGCACATGTAGAACACAGGACAAAGATATGAATAGATGGGAGGCAACGTTAGAGGGAAGTGAATGGAAGGATTTTTTTGATACCACGTACACTAATTACTGAGACTGAGCAATTAGGAAATTTCTGTCCTAATCTTAGATTTGCCTCTGACTATAATTGGCAAACCATTGAATCCATGTTTTCTAAATTTTCTTTTGAAAATAAAAGAAATTAGGTTTGATACTTGAAGTGCCTTTGCTCACCCTGTGCAAATTTTGGCATGGGGGTTAGAGCTTCCTTCTTTGCTTTAGGTTATTTTTTACTAAAAATAAAAATATTTTTATTGCTTTAAACATTCCACTGAAATGATAGCAATTTATAAATCATGAAAAGGACAAAGTAAAATATAGAACACCAAAAATATTGTAAACACTTTTGGGGTGTGGGGGTTACTTGTATTTAAGTATCTTTTTTTATTATTATGTTATGTTAATCACCATATATTACATCATTAGTTTTTGATGTAGTGTTCCATGATTCATTGTTTGCATATAATACCCAGTGCTCCATGCAGAACATGCCCTCTTTAATACCCATCACCAGGCTAACCCATCCCCCCACCCCCATCTCCTCAAGTATCCTTTTTAATATGGGATATTAGTAAGAAGCACAGAGTGCAAAAATACAGATTCAGCAATTGTATACATTAGTGGCATTGAACACCCTGAGTGCTTGCATTTCATATTCTTTCCATATTCTTCTAATTTTTAGTTATTCAATTCTCTCACATTCTGAACTCCCACTCTTCTAGTCAAGGATTTATAAACCATATATAATAAGGCATAAATATATGATAGAAGTTGAATTTCTTACTCCACTCAAGAACACATTCATTTAAGCAGGGTCAAGTGTTTAAGCCATATGACTGGCATTCAGTGTGGAAATATCAAGAATCAGCCCATGGTTAAAAAGTTTTCTTTTTCTCTTTAATAGCAGGATCTTCCAATGCAACTGAAATCAAGCATTGGCAATTAAGTCTTTCATGCTAAGACAATGCTATTCTTAAATTCATTATCTGTTCTCTTATATTTCAGAAAAACTTGTATATGAATTATCCATAGCATAAAATTTGCTTAAATGTTGTATTTTTCATGTCATAGTTACAAAGTTATTTTAATAGGACAAAACACAAAATGTATAAAAATTGAAGTAAATTGAATTTGACTTTACCTATGCTATCTGAACCTAAGACATAGTAGACAAATCAATTTTTTTTTTACTTTTATGCATTTATATGCTAAATGGGAGAGGAGAAACATTACTTTAAATCTAGAGAGTCTGAGTATATTATACAATGGAGTTTAGAGTGTTGGACTGTTTTGAGGGCCGTGTCATCTTGGCAGTTTTCAAAGGTGGTATGGAAGTCTGGGCCTGAGGAAATGGTCCTGTGTAAATAGTGTAAGCACTGACCAGAAAGGCAAAAAGTGATGGAGAATAACAGAGCAGTGGATGCTGACCATTTTTAATCCCTTCATTGTAGATTTATTGGTCTTAGTTTCTGTGGCCTGGGAAAATTAATTTTATTGGTATTCCCTGTTCATATTTTTCCTTTTATTTCTAGTATATTATCTGTACACAATAACACAAGATAACAGTTTGCAAATAGGGTATTAAAAAGCTTAGAGAACTTAATTTGATTTACCTTTGAGATTTATTACCTTGAAAAAAAAGAGGCATAGGAGAGAGATTCAAGAACTTCATTGTACAACAAATTGAATGAGACCGAGAGCTGAGATTTTAGAATATAAATTAATTGATTAATATGTAATCTGGTTGTAAACAAACATAATGTACTTATCTGTGTTTATCTCCATTAAGGATAGATAATTTCTGCTTGAGAAGTATGCCTACAAATTAAAAATACAGTATAAGCATTGTTCTATCTTTTCACAAATATGAATACGTGTGTTCCTACTATTTAAAAAAATGCTTCACTAATAAAGTCTGAGCTGCGGCTCTGATGGGCAATCGAATTAAACTCCCATCACAAGACAAAATGATCGTCCTATCCATTCATAACTGTAACACTCAATATCATTGCTGACTATATATGGTGTGGACTTCTAAGTTAGCTTTATAGAAGCCTGAATTTAACAATAGTTATGTTGGTATATATGTGACTTTGTATATTTCATTAAAAATATATAAATTTGCCATTATCCCATACTCAAAATCTTAGGCGTAATTCACAAGAGTTAAAACTTAAAATGAGGGGCTCCTGGGTGGCTCAGTCGTTAAGTGTCGGGCTTTGGCTCAGGTCATGGTCCCAGGGTCCTGGGATCGAGCCCTGCATCGGGCTCCTTGCTCGGCGGGAAGCCTGCTTCTCCCTCTCCCATTCCCCCTGCTTGTGTTCCTTCTCTAGCTATGTCTCTCTCTGTCAAATAAATAAAAATCTTTAAAACAACAACAACAACAACAAAAAACTTAAAATGATGTGTGCAAAGGGGAATGCAAAGGAGTTTTAAGTTATTTTTCAGATTTAAGGTAAAGCTTTTTGACCACACTTTAACAGGTGCTATATTGTTATTTTTAAAGCATCACTGGAATGTATTCCATTTGAAAATATAAAGACTTTCTGCTGAAAGCTGAAACCACTGAAAGTAGCAAAGGCCATCCAGAAAACGGTCTTTTTACTGATGGACTGCTACCTTACTTAGAGACTATTAATTTGAAATGATTATAACACAGTGTGAAAACTATTATATTTATAAAACATCAAGCCTGGTTCCTTTGTAAAAAGTCTCACCAGTCTGAGATTTTAAATATAAATTATTCAATAGCTACTTCTTTTTTGTACTTTTTAAGTGATTATGCACTGTAAATATGGGGTGGTTTCAAAATAAAAAATTCACAGGGGACTACAGCTTCCAACTAAGATGGAGTGGAGTAACACGATCTACACTTTCACAAGAAAACAAAACAACTTTCTCTCTCTATATATTTCAATTATTGGAAACCAGATAACACAGGACAGTGATCCCATCCTAATCCCTCCTGCCTACCTCTAGCTCGGGTTTTATCCTAAATTTTGAAATGGAAAAATTAATTCTGCAAGCACCTACTTTATCTGCCAGTCTTCCATGGCTGACAAGGCTCCTAAGAATATATACAGAGCACAAGAGTAAGAAATTATGGAGAAAATAGCATTAATTATTTGAAATATAATTCTGCTCAGGCTGTTAAGATGAAGATGTCAGGCACATATTTGGGTGCTGGTTGGGGCCTCTGATCTTTCAGCAGATCAAATGGTCAGATGGTTGTTTGGTAGATTTTTCTGGTTGTGTTTCTCATATGATATCTGTTCTAAATTATTCTTTGTTCTAAATCTATCATCTCTTGTTACTCTCCTTGAAACTGTCAACAGAAAGCAAAACTTCCTTATGGTTTGATAACAATTATTTTGGTAACTATGACTAGGAGCAAAAAAGTAGAGGTGAATGAAATATTTTTAGTATAGTTGGCCAAAGTCTGAGTGAACTACTACAGTTGCCCAAGGGAAATTGTGCTTAATAAAGAGCTGTTGCAAATTGGTGCTAATTACCATCATTTACATTTTCATAGATAATAATCAAGGACAAAAATGATACAATTAATGATATTTTCATCTCTTTTATAGAGATGAGACTTCTAGAAGATTAAATAAATACATAAGTTAAGTAGCCAAAGAATAGGATTTGATTTTCAGAACCTCGGCCTGTGATTCAGGAATTATTTGATCCTAGAAAAGACAATGAATATGTTTGGTGGGAGAACCTATAACTTGATCGAATTTAATTTGATCGATAACTTGATTAAATGTAATGGGGTTGATAAGATCATATGGTCATTTTCAAATGTTAATATAATTCAAATCAATAATGCATTTTAAATATAAAATTTAACAAATTTTAAATTTAATTCACTTAAAAATAAAATTTGTTTAAAGATAAATTTATTTAAAAATAAAATTTAGAAAAAAATAACATAAGATTTAGGTGTGTCAAATCCAAAAGATTTAAACTAAGAAAAGGAAAACTGTGGTTACAAGCAGGGCTTTTTGATATGCTCAGATTTTTAAATATGAATTTATAAATGATGTGTAAGAAGTCTTACATAACCATAATAAAAATATCCCACAAGAATAGAGTTACATGGATTTTTTTTTTTTTTTTAAGATTTTATTTATTTGAGAGAGAGAGAATGAGAGACAGAGAGCATGAGAGGGAAGAGGGTCAGAGGGAGAAGCAGACCCCCCGCTGAGCAGGGAGCCCGATGCGGGACTCGATCCCGGGACTCCAGGATCACGACCTGAGCCGAAGGCAGTCGCTTAACCAACTGAGCCACCCAGGCGCCCTCCCACAAGAATAGAGTTAAAAGCTATAAATCTTAAAGAAGATGTTAATGAATGCTTTTTTTTAACAATCTTTTTTTTTTTTATATATATATTTTATTTATTTGACAGAGAGAGACACAGCAGGAGAGGGAACACAAGCAGGGGGAGTGGGAGAGGGAGAAGCAGGCTTCCCACCGAGCAGGGAGCCCGACGCGGGGCTCGATCCCAGAACCCCGGGATCATGACCTGAGCCGAAGGCAGATGCTTAACGACTGAGCCACCCAGGTGCCCAATGAATGCTTTTTTTAAAATTTTATTTTATTATGTTAGTCACCATTCATTACATCATTAGTTTTTGATGCAGTGTTCCATGTTTCATTGTTTGCGTATAACACCCAGTGCTCCATGCAGAACGTGCCCTCTTTAATACCCATCACCAGGCTAACCCATCCTCCCACCCCCCTCCCCTCTAAAACCCTAAGTTTGTTTCTCAGAGTCCATAGTTTCTCATGGTTTGTCTCCCCCTCCGAATTCCCCCACTGTTAATGAATGCTTTTAAGGCTATTTTCACAAGAACAAGAAAGAATTCCTATTTGGAATAAACAATGTAAAAATAAGAAGGAGAGAAAGAGAGAGACAGAACACAAAATTACTACTTTTATTTTTTTGGGTTTTTTGGCTATTTGCTTCCTTAGTAGGAAATGTGTACATATTATTAGGGTAATAACATTGGAGAACACTGAGAAATATCAGATATTAAAGGCAGGAATGTAACACTGCTGTTGGTAATCTCTTAGATATAATAGACATTGGACAATATACTAGAAGATGGAATATTCATAGATGTTGACATTGTTTTTAAAAAAAGTAAAAAGTAGTCAATCACTCCTGAGGGGTGGGAGGGATGGGGTAGCTGGGTGATAGACATTGGGGAGGGTATGTGCTATGGTGAGCGCTGTGAATTGTGTAAGACTGTTGAATCACAGACCTGTACCTGTGAAACAAATAATACATTATATGTTAAAAAAAAAAAAAGAAGACAATAGGAAGGGAAAAATGAAGGGGGGGAAATTGGAGGGGGAGACGATCCATGAGAGACTATGGACTCTGAGAAACAAACTGAGGATTCTAGAGGGGAGGAAGGTGGGGGGATGGGTTAGCCTGGTGATGGGTATTAAAGAGGGCACGTACTGAATGGAGCACTGGGTGTTATACGCAAACAATGAATCATGGAACAGTACATCAAAAACTAATGATGTAATGTATGGTGATTAACATAACATAATAAAATTTAAAAAAATGTTAGGGAAGTTTTAGACTTTTAAAGGGCATACTTTGAGGTGCAGGAGAATTCAAGGCAATCTCTTCCTATATTTCAAAGATAACTGACATCTCATAGGAATACTCAGGATGGATAAAATGGGGTGGAAAGTGTTTATGTGAGAAAGAATAATAAATGCAAATGTTTAGTCAAAAAAATAAAAATAAATAAAAAAAGTAAAAAGTAAACTGAAGATCAAGAGTTCAGTCCTTGGCAGTGCCTATGAATAAATTATTAAAATTAATTTTAAGTTATTTAAAAAAAATTAATCTCTGACTTTATTAAGAACATTTCTCTAAAAGATGTATTTCCTTTTTAAAAAAAAATTTTTAACTTGGTTAATATCACTGTAAGTGTAAACCAAAACATGGTTTCTTGGTCTCTGTTACTGTAGACTAACTTTATCAAAACAAGAGTGGTTAAGTGCAAGTTCTGTTTTGTTTTGTTTTGTTTTAGATCTTATCTATTTATTTGACAGAGAGAGACAGTGAGAGAGGGAACACAAGCAAGGGGAGCTGGAGAGGGAGAAGCAGGCTTCCCGCTGAGCAGGGAGCCCAACGCGGGGCTCTATCCCAGGACTCTAGGATCATGACCTGAGCCAAAGGCAGAGGCCTATCGACTGAGCCACCCAGGCACCCTTAAGTGCAAGTTTAATAGGAACCAAGATAGTATGACCTAAAAGTTACATAAAGAATTTCCATAAGCTCCCTTATAGCAGCAGCAAAGAATCAAATAGAAGAACAAAGATAACAAAAGAAAAATCCCATGGATTACAACTTCATTAGAGCCAGGTGACAGGGGATTTCACTTCCAGTTAGGATGTGAAAAGACATGCTCATCCTTCACTCCTGGAGTAACACAAAAGGAAACCTAGGGAAAATAGAAAATCATACTTATCTATGAGACTACTGAAGAACAGTGGATGCAGGAAAGTCCTGATGAACCAATTCCCAGAAAGAGAACCAATTCATATGTGAGTAGTGACCCAACTGCTTGGTCTGGTTCAGGCAGGAGTAGGAGGAACTCTGGCAAAAAATATAAGAAATTGACCCCCTGGGGTGAGGCCAGGTAAGCTATTGGTTAAAATAGGGGCATGCAGGAACGCTTATGGTCTTGAATACCGTCAAAATGAGAGAATAGTTTGCTTGTTCCAACAATTGTCTCCACAGTCTGACACCATTACCAGCTTTGCTGAGAAAAGTACAGTGAAGGTAGGGCTGAAAAGCAAGAGAACAAAACAAAACACAACAAATCAATCAATCAGTCTAGTGCCAAGCACTTTAATATTGGAGTCCCCGAGGAGAGAAACAACAAAACAGGACAGAATATGTTCAAAGAAATGGTGATTAGACAGTTTCCAAATTTCATGAGAGACATTAATTCACAAATTTAAGATATTCAGCAAATTCCAGACAGGATAATGCAAGAAAATCATACTAAGGTACATCATAGTAATACTACTGAAAATTCATGATAAATTCTAAAAGCATCCAGAGAAAAAAGTCACATTATGTACAGAAAAAGTTAAATCTGGTGTCTGACTTCTTATTACAAACAAAGCATGGTATGGAATGATATCTTTAAAGTCGTTTAGAAAAAACAAACGAACAGGGCGCCTGGGTGGCTCAGTTGGTTAAGCGACTGCCTTCGGCTCAGGTCATGATCCTGGAGTCCCTGGATCGAGTCCCGCATCGGGCTCCCTGCTTGGCAGGGAGTCTGCTTCTCCCTCTGACCCTCCCCCCTCTCATGTGCTCTCTCTCATTCTCTCTCAAATAAATAAATAAAATCTTTAAAAAAAGAAAAAACAAACGAACAAACACAGCCCCTTCAAAAAACAAACAAAAAAGACAACTATTAATATAGGTTTATATGCAGCAAAAGTAACCTTCTAAAGTAAAGGCTAAATAAAGACATTTTCCAGATAAACAAAAGGGAATACAACTTGTGGTGGCCAAAAGTTCTACATCACAAGAAATGCTAAAGACAGGGCATCTGGGTGACTCAGTCAGTTAAGTATCTGGTTCTAGCTCAGGCCATGATCCCATAGTCTTGGGATCTGGGCCCCAGGGCGGGCTCCCTGCTCAGCGGGGAGTCTGCTTCTCCCTCTCCCTCTGCACACCCCCACTCGTGCATGCTCTTCCTCTCCCTCTCAAATAAATCAATACAATCTTAAAAAAAAGAAAGAAAGAAAGAAAGAAACGCTAAAGGCAATTCTTCAGTCTAAAAGAAAGAAAGAAGTTGGAAAGGTAAATCTACAGGAAGCACTGAAGAGCATTATAAATGATAAGTAAGTACTTTTAAAACACTTTTTCTTTCTTAATTTCTTTAAAATACAAATTGTGTCTTTAAAGAACAAATAGTAACATTTGTTGTGGGGTTTTATCACAAGTAGTGATAAATGACATCATAACAATAGCATAAAAAGATAGCAATAGAGTATCATGGAACATTACTTTTGTAACCATCTTATATTATACCTAAACTGGAATATATTTTTATTTTAATTCCAGTGTAGTTAACATACAGTGTTATACTAGTTTCCGGTGTATAATATAGTGATATAACAATTCTATGTATTACTCAGTGCTCATCATGGTAAATGTACTTTTAATCCCCATCACCTATTTCACCTATTCCCCTACTCACCTCCCCTCTGGTAACCATGTTTGCTCTCCATAGTTAGGAGTCTATAGTTTTCTGGCTTGTCTTTTTCCTGTGTTCATTTGTTTTGTTTCTTAAATTCCACATATGAGCGAAATCATAAGTTATTTGTCTTTTTCGACTGACTTATTTCACTTAGCATAATACTCTCTAGCTCCATCCATGTTGTTGCAAATGGCAAGATTTCGTTCTTTTTTATGGCTGAGTAATATTCCATTATATATATCACTTCTTCCTTAGCCATTCATCTATCAATAGACACTTACATAATTTGGCTATTGTAAATAATACTGCAGTAGACATAGGCGTGTATATATCTTTTTAAATTAGTGTTTTCATATTCTTTGAGTAAATAACCAGTAGTGGAATTATTGGATCATATAATAATTCTATTTTTAATTTTTTGAGGAACTTCCACTGTTTTCCATAGTGGCTGCACCAGTTTGCCTTCCCACCAACAGTGCACAAGGGTTCCTTTTTCTCCAAATCCTTGGGAACATTTGTTTCTTGTGTTTTTGATTTTAGCCATTCTGATAGGTGTGAGGTGATATATCATTGTGGTTTTGATTTGCATTTCCCTGATGATTAGGGTGTTGAACATCTTTTCCTGTGTCTGCTAGCCATCTATATGTCTTCTTTGGAGAAATGTCTATTCATGTCTTCTGCCCATTTTTAAATTAGATTATTTGGTTTTTTTGTGCATTGAGTTGTGTAAGTTCTTTATACATTTTGGATACTAACCCTTTATCAGATATGTCATTTGCAAATATCTTCTCTCATTCAGTAGGCTGTCTTTTAGTTTTTGTTCATTGTTTCCTTTGCTGTGCAGAAGCTTTTTATTTTGATGTAGTTCCAATTGTTTATTTTTGTTTTGTTTTCCTTGCTTCAGGAGACATATCTAGAAAAATGTTTTTATGGCTGATGTCAGCAAAATTATGGCCTATGCTCTCTTCTAGGATTTTTATGGTTTTGAGTCTTCCATTTAGGTCTTTAATCCATTTTGAGTTTATTTTTGTGTATGGTGTAGGAAAATTGTCCAGTTTTTCTTTTGCATGTAGCTATCCAGTTTTCTTTCCCAACACCACTTTTTGAAGAGACTGTCTTTTTTCCATTGAATATTCTTGCCTCTTTGTCAAAGATTAATTGACCATATAAGTGTGAGTTTATTTCTGGGCTCTTTATTCTGTTCCATTGATCTAGGTGTCTATTTTTGTGCCAGTCCCCTACTGTTTTGATTACTACAGCTTTGTGGTATATCTTGAAATCTGGGATTGTGATACCTCCAGTTTTGTTCTTCTTTTTCAAGATTTCTTTGGCTATTCAGGGTCCTTTGTGGCTCCATAAACAAATTTTAGGATTTTTGTTCTAGTTCTATGAAAAATGTTACTGGTATTTTGATAGAGATTGCATTAAATCTGTAGATTGCTTTGGGTAATATGAACATTTTAACAATATTTTCTTCCAGTCCATGAACATGGAATATCTTTCCATTTGTTTTTGTTGTCCTCAATTTCTTGCATCCATGTTTTATAGTTTTCAGAGTACAGGTCTTTCACCTCCTTGGTTAAGTTATTTTATTATTTTTGGTTCAGTTGTAAGTAGGATTTTTTTCATTTCTCTTGCTGCTAATTCATTATTAGTGTATAGAAAAGCAACTGATTTTGTATCCTGTGACCTTATGGAATTAATTTATCAGTTTAATAGGTTTTTGGTAGAGTTTTTATTTAGGGTTTTCTATGTATATAATATTATGTCATCTGCAAATAGTGAATGTTTTACTTCTTCCTTACCAATTTGGATGCCCTCTGTGTCTTTTTCTTGTCTGATTGCTGTTGCTAGGACTTCCAGTACTATGTTGAATAAAAATGGTGAGAGTGGATATCTTTGTATTGTTCCTGATCTGAGGGGAAAAAGTCTCAGTTTATCACCATTGTGTATAATGTTAGCTGTGGGTTTTTCATATATGGTTTTTATTATGCTGAGGTATGTTCCTTAAACCTACTTTGCTGATGGTTTTTATCATGAATGAATGTTGTTCTTTGTCAAATGCCTTTTCTGTGTTTATTGCAATAATTAAATGACTTTAATCTTTTCTCTTGTTGAGATGATGTATCACACTGATTGATTTGCAAATATTGAACCACCCCGGCAATCCGGCAACCTAGGAATAAATCCCACTTGATTTTGGCGAATGGTTTTTTATAATGTGTTGTTGGATTTTGTTTGCTAATATTTTGTTAAAGATTTTTGCATCTATGTTCATCAGAGATACTGGCAGTAGTTTTCCTTTTTTTTGTAATGTCTTTATCTGGTTTTGGTATCAGGATAATGTTAGCCTCACCAAATAACTTTGGAAGTTTTCCTACTTTTATCTTTTGGAATAGTTTGAGAAAAATAGGTATTAATTCTTCTTCAAATGTTTGGTAGGATTCACCTTTGAAGCTGTCTGGTCCTGGACTTTTGTTTGTTGGGAGTTTTTTGATAACTGATTCAATTCATTGCTGGTAATTGGTCTGTTCAAATTTTCTATTTCTTCCTGATTCAGTTTTCAGAAGTTATATGTTTCTAGGCAGTTATCTGTTCCTTCCAGTTTGTCTAATTTGTTGGCATGCAATTTTTCATAATATTCTCTTATCCTTTGTATTTCTGTGGTGTTGGTTATTATTTCTCCTCTTTCATTTCTGATTTTATTTGAGTCCTCTCTCTTTTTCTCTTTCTTTTTTCTGTTTTATTCCTTTCCTTTCCTTTCCTTCTATCTTTGTTTCTTTTTAATTTTTTTTTATTTATGGTCTTGCTAAAGGTCTATCAATTTTGCTGACCTTTTCTAAGAACCAGATCAGCTCCTGGTTTCACTGATCTGTTCTATTGTGGGTTTTGTTTTGTTTTGTTTTTGTTTTTTAGTTTCTATATTGTTTATTTCTGCTCTAATCTTTATTATTTCCTTCCTCCTACTGGTTTTGGATTTTGTTTATTCTTCTTTTTCTGGCTTCTTTAGGTATAAGGTTAAGTTGTTTATTTGAGGTTTTTCTTGTTTCTTGAATTAGGCCTGTGTTGCTATAAACTTCCCTCTTAGAACAGTTTTTGCTGAATCCCAAAGATTTTGGACCATTGTGTTTTCAGTTTTATTTGTCCACATGTATTTTTTTATTTCCTCTTTGATTTCTTGATTGGCCCATTCATTGTTTAGTGGCATGTTATTTAACCTTCGTGTATTTGTATTTGTGTTTTTTCCAGTTGTTTGTTTGTTTTGTGGTTGATTTCTAGTTGCATAGCATTGTGGTTGGAAAAGATGCATGGTATGACTTAAATCATTTGAATTTGTTGAGACTTCTTTTGTGGAGAATGTTTCATGTGCACTTGAAAAGAATGTGTATTCTGCTGTTTTAGAATGGAATGTTTCAAATATAGCTATGAGATCCATCTGGTCCAGTGTGTCATTCAAAGCCACTGTCTCCTTGCTGATTTTCTAAACTGGTGTAATATTAATTCAAGAAAGATTGTGATAAATTAAAGATACTATTTTAGTCCTTAGAACAACCACTAAAACATTAAAACAGAGGTATTCATAAAAATGACAGAGGGAATAAAATGAAATGCCAAAAGGATTATTTTGAAAGTACTCAGTTAGGGATGCCTGGCTGGCTCATTCAGTTAAGTGTTGGCCTTCGGTTCAGGTCATGATCCCAGGGTCCTACATCGGGCCCTTTGCTCAGCGAGGAGACTGCTTCTCCCTCTGCCTGCTGCTTCCCCCTGCTTGTGTGCTTCCCCTGCTTGTGTGTTCTCTCTTCCTCTCTGACAAATAAATAAATAAAATCTTAAAAAAAAAAAGTACTCTGTTAATTCAAGTGGAGAAAAAGAGGATAAAAAGAACAAAGAACAGAGGAGAAAATAGAAAACATATATTAATCAATCATTTAATTATATTAATTTTAAATGGATTAAATACTCCAGTGAATAGCTAGAGATGGACAGAATAGGCTGAAACAAAATAAAAACACAATTCAACTATTTGATGTTCACAGAGGTGTATTTTAATTTTAATTATATTTATTTTATTTTGAAATGATTTCTAACATTTAGAATATATGAGAACAGTACGAGAATTCCCAAATATCCTTTATCCAGATTCACCGATTGCCCACACCTTGCCACACAACAACTCTATGAAGAAATAAATCCTCTTGAGTCATCAAGGCTCAGAGAGGTTAAATGACTTCCCTCAGGCTTCACAGCTAGTCTGCTTATATTGGTGTTGCAGTATAAACTCAGGCAGTCTTAAGTCCAGAATGTACGTATTTATTTATTTATTTATTTATTTTTTTTTTTAAAGATTTTATTTATTTATTTGAGAGAGAGAGAGAATGAGAGACAGAGAGCACGAGAGGGAAGAGGGCAGAGGGGGAAGCAGACCCCGCACTGAGCAGGGAGCCCAATGTGGGACTTGATCCCGGGACTCCAGGATCATGACCTGAGCTGAAGGCAGTCGCTTAACCAACTGAGCCACCCAGGTGCCCACAGAATGTACGTATTTAAATATTATGTTTTATTTCTAGCAATGTGTATAAATGCAGTTGGTAACTGTTGGTGTCAATATTCAAATGTAAGCCAAGCTGGCTTCATAATACCATTTTGCATCTCAATATAAAATAATTAATTATCTATAAATAGTCAGTTAAAAGTCCGATGTGATGTTTTCTAGAGTAGTAGCCTTATCACAGGGATTGTTCAATGTTACAGCTAAATGACAGTATTTTGGGAATAGTATATAGAGGGATCCTGCCTTGGGTAGAACATCAAATAAAATGGAAGAAAAGGCCCCATCAGATTCTAGGAATCTATTATCTGCTATTTTATTGCAATACTCACAATTTCAGTTTTCTGATTGCCCTTCCTCTGCAGCCCAAAAAGCATATTGTATCCTTTAGAGGTCATCTTTATTTATCAATAGATTTTCGTTGTATTCATAATTGCCTTAGGAATTAAGGTACTTTCCAGATATAAAGAAAAATCTTCATAATCTTAAATAAGAGGGAGTTCTCATATCTTATTAAAACTTAAACTTCATTAAAATTTTCAAGCTCCATTAAACTTAGTTAAGCCTCATTAAATGAGGCTTAGTGTCTTTAGCCTTCTTAAACCAAGTTGGGAATAACTAAACTTTTTGAAATCCTGATTATGCTTTTAGGCTCAAAAGACTAGATAATACTGGTTAAGCATCAAAAGCTAATTAACTTGGGATCATTTAACATCTTTTCGTCATGGTTGACAGAACACTTAAATTGTTAAATCAATTTGAATTCCATTAAATAGTTTTAAATATTGTTAAAATTTGTTAAGCTTCATTAATCCAATTAATCATCATAAAGACAGTAAATACAAACTTTTGTTCAATTTTTAAGAAAAATTCTTGTTTGGTTTGGACAAAATTCATTAAGCTTATGAGTAACTCACATTAATATTTTTGTCTTCCTTTAGAATTATTAAGCTACTCCTATTTAGAAATGAAGACACTAAATCAGTGGAATTATAAGCATTTCCTTTATCAACCTATACATCCAATGTCATAGGGACTCATTTAAAATCTATTGCACCGTTTATGATTTAGACTTTCTCTATCTCTATCATTTCTAGCTCTCTATTTATCATCTAAATGAATAATGAATGAGTGGGTAAATATTGCCAGATATAATTCCATATATATAATTATTTGTTATTAAAGGGAAGGAAATGAATAGCAAAGGGCACCTGAAGGAACCCACAGTTATTTTTTGGATTACCTTTTGCCCTCTGGTGAGCCATTAGACTATTTCTTTATTTCAGTACCATGTGAGTTGATATTTGAGGATGTCTCTACACTCTTCAGAAAGTTAAATATTCTTAACGATTTCCTTCTAATTTCTTTTCAATTAAAGGAATGTATCAATCAGAATAAGGTAATGTAAAAGGGAAATGAAATGCTTGAAAAATGTTTTTAAAAAGTAACATTTGTTCATTCTTTAACAAATATTTTCATTTAAGCATGGGATGCTGTTGCTTATGTACAACTTATTATTTATTGATCAGATAATAACCAGGTCATGAAGGACAGTTAACTTAAATCAATCACTTAATGCCCAGGGCCATTCTCTGCCAGGTTACAGTAGCAATGCTAGAACCGTGCAGAAGAGGATGAGTCCTTAGTCTAAAACCCTACTCTGGGTTCCCTTATAACTTGCCAAGTTTCACTGACATTTCCAGTGCTATTGGACATGGCAGGTAATAAAGATAAGAATCAGAATCCAAGCGAACATTGTATCTCTTTTCTCACAGGGTATAGTGTAGATTGTCTCTCACTTTATAAAGAGTATTCCAGCATACCTTTCTTTTCTAGATACTGGACAGATATGTTGGGCTCCTTACTTTTGCAAGGTTCATCCCATATCCTCTTGCATGCCTGTGTTTTACTAAGGCAGCTAGAAAGTTTGCCCCATCCTGTAGCCAGGGCCAATCAGCATAATGTCATCAATAAAATGAACCAACCTGATAGTTGAAGAATAACAGGTCAGTCAAGGTCCCTCTGGATTATGTGATGACCAGGAGCAGATGAATCGACATATCCTGTGATAAAACAGTCAGGATGTTTTATGTTTATGTCTGTTGATAGGAATCTAAAGAAAGCAAAATAGGAGTGCCTGGAGGGCTCAGTTGGTTAAGTGCCTGTCTTTGGCTCAGGTCATGATACCAGGGTCCTGGGATCGAGCCCCACATTGGGCTCCCTGCTCAGCAGGCAGCCTGCTTCTCCCTCTCCCTCTGCCTGCCGCTCCCCCTGCTTATGCTCTCTTGTTCTCTCTGTCTCTCAAATAAATAAATAAAATCTTTAAAAAAATAAAGCAAAATAGGTATGTTGGGATGTATTGGTTTTATCCACTAAAATCTCTGTTTTCCCATCACAGTTGTGATTGGTAAAATGATCTGATTAAGTTTGCAATAGTATCTAATCATTTATTTTGCAAGGTCTCTCTGGCTTTTGTATCAACCACAAAGGTAAATTAATGGGAGAAACAGTAAGAATCATCAGCAGTCTTCTAGGTATTTGAAAATTGCTTTGATTTCTGCCCATCTCCTGGGATAGGACATTGCTTTTAATTTACTCTCTTGGTGCAGGTGTGATATAATGGCTTCCACATGACACACTTACCATAATGACCCTCACTTCACAGGAACAAATCTAGGGATTCTTTCGGTTGCTAAGTATATATTCTAGAACGAAAGAAAGAACCACAGCATGTGGCCATGACTTTAGTAGATGTCTCGTGAGATGAGATGCCTCACACCACAATTTCATCTTTAAACTGACTTCCAATGACACTTATTCTGGCCATGAATCGTAGCAGGGTTTTGGGTCTTTAAAGATTAGCTTCAATTCAGAGCCAACATCTAATATTTCTGGAAGGTCTGGATATTTCCCTTTCCCCAGACATGCTCACCTTGCTAATATTTACATTAGCAAGTTTCTGCAATTCTTTTGGATAAGGGCTATCTTTTTCCAGAGTAGATCTTTTATTTCTCCATTTGGAGTATGGTAGGATAAAAATCTCTTGTTTGGGACTAGAAGCAAAAGAAGTGGTGAGGTCTGGTCTTTATGCAAAACAGGCATCCTTGAGGCAACTGCCTGAAGTGAAAGATTTTATGGACAGTAATGCTGGTAAGGATTGGCTGCTTTTACAATTAAGGAAGGTTTAGGATAATTTAGGGATTCAAATTTCTTGGTCCTCTCTGTTTTTACCAAAATGGCCCACTATTCTAGGTTCCAGTGTCTTGCACACCATGCCTTAATGTTAGTGAAGAGGCCTGGTAGAGTGCTACATTTAATTGGCACTGCAACTTTGTAACCCTTTGTAGCCCTCAAGCTCAGTGTTATCTGTCTTATGATTGTGGAAGATAAGGAATCTTCTAAAACTTTCATAGAGATTTTCTAATTCCTTTTCTTTATTCCCATGTTCTGAGCTGGGCATTCAAGAACTTAAACTTCTTACTATACCTAGGTAACATCTAGGGTTTTCAGGAGTGTAAGCACATCTTGAGGCTTGAAGCTACCTAATGCACAGGTATGGAAATAAGCAAAGTGAAATAGTAACCATGTGTTCAGTGGAATTTGTCTGAGCCTCAGGTCTCTGATTTGTTCTGCTTCTCTCTGAAATACCTGAACCATAAACTCTGTTTTACTTCTGGCACTTCGGTGCATGAATTCTCTCCATTATTCCCAGTAACCACCACTAGCTTTTGACTCTGTGAGGACTCATTACAAAATTAAAATGTCTTAAGATTTCTCTTTTGTAAATTTTTGTAACAGATTCATCCAGACTCCCCACATCTCCTGAATCCTGTTGAGTAATGTTAGACATACACATCTTCAGGTCCCTCATGTGCTAAAAGAATGCAATCTTGTACAAATACCTAATTCTTTTAATAATAACAAATGAAATTATATTTGGTTCCACAATGTATAAGAAAAATTCCTTGGTGTCCATCTTTCACTTATTTATAGAAACCATCAATCTTTAATATTAACTCACTCAAATTTTGCTTTCTATCTCAATATGAACAAGTTAATGATCAAGAATAAAATCTAGTATAAGAAACATATTCTAAGTTATTTCATTGAAAAAAAAGGGCAGGTCTATTTGATAAGTAACATTATGCATTAAAAAGCTTTTTCTTATATAGAAATGCTTTTTTATAACATCCTTTACTATGCTATACTCTGCTTTGAATTAGACAGTCTCCTCTGGAAGAGGAACTTAGAAAACTTGATTTAACTAACAGCTAAGAATGATTTATAATTAATATATCAATTATTCATATGTAAATGTTTCCAGGCTACAAGAAATATGTATACAATTTATCACATAAACAGGGCAATTTCTTCATAAGATAAATATACTTAGCAAATTATTTTCTCATAAAGCAAAGGTAAAATTAAGCTGAACCCTTACTGAAATATCAAAAAGTGAATAAGTCAGGACCAAATTAGCTTTTCCTGCAGACTTAAAAACAGTATCTAATAGCTTTACAATCATGTGATGTTTAATATCCATATATTTGCATATAATTTACTTTTAAAGATATCTTTAATATTTATATGGCAACACTGCTGAAAAATGTAGTGAATGTTAAAAGCAACAATAAAATGCATTTATTGTTTGAAAAAGTGTCTCTCCCAAGACTAAATCAATGACTTCCATATTAAATTTTCTTAGTTTATGCTTCTCAACAATATTTTTTCTACTGCTGTAATGTCACAAATGTAGCAAGCTGACTGCAAATCAAACGATGTTTATTCTGCTTCTAGTCACTAACACTAAAACAAAAATTTTGGAGTCCAAATTTACCTGACAATTTTGCAGATGATGCATGAGACAGATTAGCATACCTCCCTTAATTTTCCTTCACTAGTTTGGCTTCAATATTGAGAGCAAAAGCCAAGCATATCTGCATTCAAACAAAAAGGTAGTGAAAGAACAGTCACCTTAGACTATGAAAAGTGCAGTTGATGGACAATTTAAATTGAATGTCTCCTGATGTTTTGAGCTAGAGCACTTTCAACCATCTGGGGAGAATTAGAACATTGTGGCGCAGAACCTGGGATTGTGGGTTGAATTGTGTCCCCCAAAAAAGATATATTGAATCCTAACCCCTGGTACATGTGAATGTGATTTTATTTGGAAATGGGATGGTTACAATCAAGTTAATTAATCAAGTTAAGGTAACTTAACACCGAATTAGGACGGGCCCTAATCTTGTATGACTAGTGTCCTTATAAGAAGAGGAGAAATGACACAGGAGACACACAGGGAGAATGCCATGGGATGAGGGAAACAGAGTTTAGAATGATACATCAGTAAGCCAAAGAGCACCAGAAATTGCTGGTGTGCACCAGAAGCTAAAGAACATCACAGAACATGTTCCTCAGAGCCTTCAGCAAGAGTATGGCTCTGCCAACACCTTCTAGCCTCCAGAACTGTGAGAGAATAAATTTTTGTTGTTTTAACCCCCCAATTAGTGTCAGTTTGTTATAGCAGCCCTGAAACTAATAAACCTGAGGGTTTTTTTTATTTTTAAAAATGAAAGAATTAAAAAATTTATTGATGTATAGTTGACATGCAATATTATATTAGTTTCTGGTGTACAACATAGTGATTTGATCTTTATATACATTATGAAGTGATCACCATGTTACCATCCATCACCATACAATATTACTACAGTGTTATTGACTGTGTTTCCTAAGCTGTACTTTGCATCCATCCCCGTGGCTTATTTATTTTATAACTGGAAGTTTGTACTTCTTAATTCCCTTTACTTCTTTCACCCATATTTCCACTACCTCTGCTTTGGTAACTGCTGGTTTGTGCTCTGTATTTATGAGTCTGTTTGTTTTGTTTGCTTGTTTGTTTATTAGAATCCATATGTAAGTAAAATCATGTGGTAGTTGTCTTTCTTTGACTTATTCCACTTTGACTTATTAGGATAATACTCTCTAGGTCTATCCATGTTGTTGCAAATGGCAAGATTTCATTCTTTTTTATGACTGAATAATATTCCATTGTATATATGTACCACAGCTTCTTTACCTATTCATCTATTGGAGAACACTTAGGTTCCTCTTATATCTTGACTATTATATATAATGACGCAATGAACGTAGAGTGCATATATCTTTTTGAGCTAGTGTTTTTTTTTTTTATTCAGATAAATACCCAGAAGTGAAATTGCTGGATTGTATGGTATTTCAATTTTGAATCTTTTGAACAATGTCCATACTGTTTTCCATAGTGATTGCACCAGTTTACATTTCCACTAACAGTGTTTAAGTGTTCCCTTTTCTCCACATCCTCTCCAACACTTGTTATTTCTTGTCTTTTTGATACTAGTCATTCTGACAGGTGTGAGGTGATATCTCATTGTAGTTTCGATTTGCATTTCCCTGATGAAGAGTGATGTTGAGTATTTTTTCATGTGTCTGTTGGCCATCTGTATGTCTTCTTTGCAAAATGCCTATCAGGTGCTCTGCCCATTTTTTAATCAGATTGTGGTGATTTGGTGTTGAATTATAGTAGTTTTTTATCTTGGATATTAACCTCTCATTGGATATATCATTTGCAAATATATCATCTCCCATTCAGTAGGTTGTCTTTTAATCTTCTTGATGGTTTCTTTTGCTGTACAAATGCTGTTTAGTTTGATGCAGTCCCAATAGTTTATTTTTGCTTTCGTTGCCCTTGCCTGAGAAGACAGGTCCACAAAATATTGCTAAAAGGGTTTATTGCCTATGTTTTGTTCCTAGAATTTTTGTGGTTTCAAGTCTTACATTTAGGTCTTTAATCCATTTTGCATTTATTTTTGTGTTGGTGGAAGAAAGTGGTCCAATTTCATTCTTTTGCATGTAGCCTGCCCAGTTTTCCCAATGTCATTTACTGAAGAGACTGTCTTGTCCCCTTTGTCATATACTAATTGACCGTATATGTATGGGTATATTTCTAGGCCCTCTGTTCTGTTCCATTGAATTATGTGTCTGTTTTTGTGCCACTATCATACAGTTTTGATTACTGTAGCTTTGTAGTATACAGTTATTCCTTGAACAACACAAGTTTAAACTATACATGTCCACTTATATGCAGATTTCTTTTTCAATAAATACAGTACTATACATGTATTTTCTTTATGATTTTCTTGATAACATTTTCTTTTCTTTAGCTTATTTTATTGTAGAAATAGAGTATATAATACATATAACATACAAAATATGTGTTAATTGACTGTTTATGTTACCAGTAAGGGTTCTAGTCAACAGTGGCTATTTAGTTAAGTTTTTGGGGATCAAAAGTTATACATGGGGGCGCCTCGGTGTCTAAGTTGGTTAAGCATCTGCCTTCAGCTTAGGTCCTGATCCCAGGGTCCTGGGATTGAGACCTGCATTGGACACCCTGCTCAGTGGGGAGTCTGCTTCTCCCTCTCCCTCTGAGCCTCCCCCCTGCTCGTTCTCTTGCTCCTTCTCTTTCGTCTCTCTCAAATGAATAAATAAAAAAATTTTTAAAAAGGTATACATGGATTTTTGACCATACCGGGAGGGTGACACCCCAGCCCCCATGTTGTTCAAAGGTGAACTGTAGTTTGAAATCTAGGAGTGTGATACTTCCAGCTTTGTTCTTTTTCAAGATTGCTTTAACTTTTCAGGTCTTTTGTGGTTCCATACAAAGTTTAGGATTATTTATTTTAGTTCTGTGAAAAATGCCATTGGTATTTTGATAGGCATTGCATTGAATCTTTAAGTTGCTTTGGGTGCTATGGATGTTTTAATATTAATTCTTACAATCTATGATCATGGTATATCTTTCCATTTGTTTGTGTCTTTAATTTCTTTGACTGATGTCTTACAGTTGTCAGAGTACAGGTCTTTTACCTCTTTGGTAACATTTATTCCTAGGCATTTATTCTTTTTGATGCAATTGTAAATGGAATTTTCTTAAATTCTCTTTTTGATAGTTCATTATTAGTGGAACCTGAATTTCCATTAGAGGTACTGTTTCCATTGAGGCCTTTATTGAAATACGTGTTTTTAGAAGACAGTGAGTTAATATATCAGCAACTACTAACATATCTTCTGGAAAACAGATTCTCTGAAGAAGTGAAACAAAATCAGATATATTTTTGACAAGGATAAGGAAAGTTACAACATTTGGGACTCTATCCACAAAAGGAGTGATACAGCTGGGGCCTGACTATTTGTATTCTCTACTTATTCACCAGGTAGAGCAAGAGCCCATTAACTGGAAAGAGGAAAAAAAATAGCATTAGGTGGTAGCAAATAAGGTGTTGGAAATACCTATATAATTTCACACTGTATTGAAGATGAGGGCAGAAAACATCTAAATTTCCTATGATGTTCGTATTAAGACCAAGGGTAAGAGGGATAAAGAAATTCATTACATGGAATAGAAAGAGAGGTTTTTAGGCATTATAGTGTTCAGTATTTGCCAGTGTTAGAAAAAAAAAAAATGTTGGCTTATGAACATTAATGGAAATAAATTAGTCTAATAAATTGAATTAAATTATTAGTTAACATGTAATAATAGTGGTAATATCAATTCAAATGATATGGTGCTAAAGAAAGTATATTCAGATGTTAAGAATGGACCATCAAAAACTGTAATCATCTGGCATAATTTCTTTTATCTAATCCCTGCATAAAGCTTCATTGAGATTTTCTGGCAGATATAGTCATTTAAGCAAAAGCCCTGATGTTAGATTACTATAGGTAAAAGCTACTCTAGAAATGAAACTTTACAATTTGAATATAACAGAACTCATCATTTTAATCTCTCTAGTGAAGCAATTTTTTAGGACATTTATTTGTTTTGTTACCCAAATGATGAAAAAGACCATGTAGTCCAGACAAACTATTAAAGCTTTCTAAATACAAATTTACCTGGCTTTGGAATGGAATTTTTTTAAGGCTTAACAAACTAACCATATTATAAAAAATATCAGTTTAGTCCACTACCATAGAGTTTCAAATATGCCTTAACTGTCATGGGATTTATTTTTCTTCTATATAAGGTCTTGGAATTCAAGTACTGTTGAGGCCACTAGAAGTAAATTGAGGTCTGATAAAACCTTGAGACTTATTATATGTAATAGCCAGAAAATTATTTTAAACTTGAAATAGCCACGAAGGATTACTGACATTCTTTCACTGCAGTGTTGGCTTGACTGTCTAGTTAGGCAGTTTTCAACTCTGAAGGAGCGAAAGGTTAACTTGTAGATTTTTGTCTGGAAAAGAAGCAAATAATGTCTGTCCGGTAGAGCAGATAACACAGAAGATTATTGTCTGTGATCATATTAGATATAGGTAGTTTCATATCTAACACAGAAATCTTATCCTAACATTTCTTTGTTTTATTCTTTTCTTTTTTAAGATTTTATTTATTTATTTGACAGAGAGAGAGAGAGAGAGAGAGAGAGAGAGAGAAAGCGAGAGCAGGTGGAGCGGCAGACAGTGGGAAAAGCAGTCTCTCCACTGAGGAAGGAGTCTGACATGGGGCTCGATCCCAGGATCCTGGGATCATGACCCAAGCCAAAGGCAGCCGCTTAACAGACTGAGCCACCCAGGTGCCCCTATCCATTCATCTATTGATGGACACTTAGGCAGCTTCCATATCTTGGCTATTGTAAATAATGCTACAGTAAACATAGGGGTGTGTATATCTTTCTGAATTAGTGTTTTCATTTTCCTTGGTTAAATACCCAGTAGTAGAATTACTGGATCATATGATAATTCAAGTTTTAATTTTTTGAGGAACATCCATACTGTTTTCCACAGCAGCTGCACCAATTTCTATTCCCGCCAACAATGCCTGAGGGTTCCTTTTTCTCCAGGTCCTTTCCAGCACTGGTTGTTTCCTGTGATTTTTATTTTAGCCATTCTCACAGGTGTGAGGTGATATCTCATTGTGGTTTTGATTTGCATTTCCCTGATGATTAGTGATGTTGAGCATCTTTTCATGTAATCTGTATGTCTTCTTTGGAAAGATGTCCATTCAAGTCTTCTGCCCATGTTTTAATTGGATTAGTTGTTTTTTGGTACTGAGTTTTATAAGTTTTTTTTCATATGTATATTTTGGATATTAACCCCTGATTAGATCCATCATTTGCAAATATCTTCTCTCATTCAGAAGTTTGTCTTTTTGTTTTGTTGATGGTTTCCTTTGCTATGCAAAAGCTTTTTATTTTGGGGGTACCTGGGTGGCACAGTTGGTTAAGCATCCAACTCTTGGTGTCAGCTCCAGTTATGATCTCAGGGTTGTGAGATCAAGCCCTGCTTCTGGCTCCACAGGCAGCATGGAGTCTGCTTAAGACTCTCTCTCCCTCTCCTTCTGCCCATTCCTCTTGTGCTCTCTCTCTCTCTCAAATAAATAAATAAATCTTAAAAAAAAAAAGCTTTTTATTTTGGTGTAGTCCTAGTAGTTTACTTTTGCTTCCCTTGCCTCAGGAGACATATCTAGAAAAGTGTTTTTATGGCTGATTTCAAACAGATTACTGCGTATGTTTTCTTCTAGGAATTTTATGGTTTCAGGTCTCCCATTTAGGTCTTTAATCCATTTTGAGTTTATTTTTGTGTGTGGTATAAGAAAGTGGTCCAGTTTCATTCTTTCAGTTTTCCCAGTACCATTTGTTGAAGAGACTTTTTCCCATTGCATATTCTTGCCTTCTTTGTCATTTATTAATTGACCGTAAAAGTGTGGGTTTATTTTTGGACTCTATTCTGTTCCATTGCTCTGTGGGTTTTTGTACCTGTACCATACTGCTTTGGTTACTACAGCTTTGTAATATATCTTAAAATCTACACGATGTTTAAGTTTATGAAAAATGTTAATTTACATTTGTGTAAATTGAATCATAATAATGACAGATGCTTTTATATAACAGTGATTATGCTTTACACTTCCGAGCTTAAACACAATATCTAAATTCTTTGGTAATTCAAAAATTTTGTATAATATTCAGAAGAGTTCATGGATAATCTTTACATACATAAATAATAATTACTTAATATTGAATTCTGAAACAAGGACTATTAAACATATGTTTAAGATTATATAACTTTGCTTCTTGGTTTTATATGCTACAGAGTAGCAGTACTGTTGAATAATTTTTATGAATGTGTTTATCATTTTTGGACTTTAAAACAAGCTTAAATAAAATGAACATGTTTTTGAAGTGTTTGTTCTTCAGTCACTCCACAGACTGTCATCAATATTATACCAAGAAGAAAAATAACCCCAGGCAGAAGGAGTGGGATTCTAGAAAGAAAGGTGAGCAACACATAAAACACTGAAAAAATTAACGGGCCCTAAAATAAAATAATAAATACATTCATACTTCACATGTTTTGGGACAGGAAGTGGGAGTTCAAAGAAAGGTTAAAGCTTAGTAAGATCCTTTTCTTTGGGGGTTGATATGCTGATTTACTTTAGAATGTTTTACTAAAATATTATTGTAAGTATGTCTATTAGTTGTTATTGGTAACCATTAAAAGAACAGAAAAAGGACATCTAACTCCCATACCTTTATGTATTCTTAATAAAGAAATTTTAAATTCTTATATGCAACAATTGAGTATACTGCTCATGTATATATGTATATATTATTCATGGTAAAGTATAAAATATTATTAGGAAACGTACACACCAAACTCATGATGGTGGTTGTCTCTGATGGAGGGAGGGTATGATCAGAACGAGATGGAGATATGGCTTAATGAGAATGCTTTCTGTTATGGAGCAGAGACTTTAGGAAACATTTCAGAAGCATGGGGTAAAGTGCAATGATATAGCTCCTTTCCCATCTGTGAGTGATTTGGGGAAAGGAAAGAGGAAAAAGAGACAGGAGCAAGAGGTCATCAGCCTGTGTCTCCTGAACTTTCATGTGCAGGTGTCCTTGTTTGTTGAGGGGTAGCATCAAGGACGGTTAGATAACTTGAGGGTAGAGTATTCCACTATTCCAGATTGATCTTTCAGTTCCTGGGTAGAAGTCTCTCTCAAAAGTTGCCTAGCACCAACTTGAAGCAAGACTATGATAAAATGAACTTAAACGTATAGCTTCTCATACTGCTGAAGTTGACCTTGATATTTCTCTTTCTTAAGTGTCTCAATTCCTATACGGTGTGAACTGTGACTTAACATGCCACAGAGCTGCCATAACAAGGTGACTCCAAAACTGGTGGGAAGGTACAATGAGGCAACCAATAGGAAAAATGGTTTGGCTGTTTTTAAAAAAACCTAAACGTACCTACCATACCACCCAACAATTAGATATTTACTTTGCATAGATGAAAAATACAGCCACAAAAATATTTGTACATGAGTGTTCATAACAACGTTATTTGTAATAATGGCCAAAGCTGAAAACAATCCAAATGTTCATTAATCAATGAATGGATAAACAAATTGTATTATATTCATATGTAACACAAACAAGAAACAAATTATTGGTACATTCAAACACTTAAATAAATCCCAAAATAATTGTGAGGAATGAAAGAAACGAGACAAAAAAAAAGTAGATAATATTCAATGTATATAAAATTCTAGAAATTGTAAACAAATCTAGAGTGACAGAAAGTAAATAAATGTTATCCTGGGAAGTGAATGATGATATATGATGAGGTTTAGATTATGAAAGGGCCAAAAGAAACTTTGAGAATAATAGAAATGTTTATTATTTTGATTGTGGTGATAATTACTTGGGTTTGTACAAATGTCACAACTTATCAAATTGTACAGCTAAATATGTGTAGTTTATTATACACCAATTATATCTCAGTAAAGCTATAAAAAAATATTTAAAATGTGCCAACGCTCTGCAAAGGGTAACTGAGGTTTTGTGCTGTACATGCGCTATTGATACAAGGCAGTATACTACCATTCTAGCATACTGTGAGAAAACATCATCCCCTTGTCCTTTAAAATAGTTCTATAAGTTGGATGAACATATATTCCATCACACAATGCATGCTATGTTTTTTTTAAATTTATTTATTTGTTTTTTAAAAATTTATTTATTTATTTTTTAAGATTTCACTTATTTATTTGAGAGAGAGAGCAGAGAGAGAGAGATAGAGCACACGAGCAGGGGTGAGAGGCAGATGGAGAGGGAGAAGCAGGATCCCTGCTGAGCAGGGAGCCCGATATGGGGCTTGATCCCAGGACCCTGAGATCATGACCCGAGTGAAAGGCAGCTGCTCAACCGAGTGAGCCACCCAGACATCCCCATACTGTTTTAAAGACAAAATGGCATGATTATGCTGATGACAAAAACTAAAAAATATAAGTCAGATTCATCATATACTGATGAATGGCAATAACCAATGTTAATGAGTATTTCAAGAAGTGGTTACTCCCATCCAATGCCAATGGTAATAACTTACTAGAAAAAATTATGACAATTTTTTTTTTTTAGATTTTATTTATTTATTTGTCAGAGAGAGAGAGAACACAAGCAGGGGGAGGGGGAGATGGAGAAGCAGGTTTTCCTGCTGAGCAGAGAGTCTGATGCAGGGCTCGATCCCAGGACCCTGGGATCATGACCTGAGCCACCCAGGTGCCCCAAATTATGACAATTTTTTAATGGTTATTGACTGACATTTGAAATTAGACTCATGAAATAATTATGGATGTTCATTGTAATCAAAATACAATATTAACATAGGCTATCTATCCCCAGGTCATAAAACAAAAGATATTTCAGTCTTTCATTTTGTTCATCTTTATTTGTTAAAATTTCCTGCTGTCAGCATGCATTAATCTTGGGATAAGTCAGTTTCCCTGACTACCCCAATGAAAATAACAACTCTCCATGTATATCTCACTAGCCATCCCCTTAGTACTCATGCCTTCTGCCGTCCTTTTCGCTTGTTTGTTTCACTATTTGTTTATTCCTATATCTTTCCAGCTAGAATTTGAACTGCATGAATATGAAAAATTTTTCTGTTTTTTTTATTGCTCTACTGAGAATAGTTCCTGGCATGTAACAGACATTCAATAAATCTTTCTGAATAAGAGAAAAATAGCAATAAGTGCAATTTAAAAATTGATATAATCAGTAGGAAGGCAAACTCCTTTGTATCTTGAATTGATTCAAGGCAGAGAATTATTGTGAAATAAATAAGACTCTTTTTTCTCTTTCAATTTGCCTTTCAAAGTACAGGAGTCCTCCTTTTCCATGGTTTTGCTTTCTGCAGTTTCAGTTACCCGTTGTCAACCGAGATCCAGAAGTGGGGAGGTGAACTTCCTCCTGACATACTGTCTGAAGGTCAATAGTAGCCTAATGCTGCATCACAATACTTGCATCATTCACTGCACTTCATCTCATCATGTAGACATGTGTATAGAAGGAATAGTAGGTAAAGTAGGTAAAGTACGTTTACTCTGTCTTCCTAGAAGCAGAAGTAAAAATGCAATCCTGTTTTAATATAACTGTTCTATACAATTTATTATTTCCCTGCCTTTATCAAGAAATGCTGTTTTCTTTCCTTGCAGTACATACCAAGCCACGCCTCTCTGGCAAAGGGGCAAACTCATTCTTCATGCCAGAGCTCAAAAATTTCTATGTTGTTAGATCTTCCCTAACCTCCATTTCTCTGACTGCTGTCACTTATGCTATTAGTGCTGCACTATGTATATCACTGTGTGAGCACATTTACCCTGGGTTATTTTAACTCATTGTTGAAACAGCTGGCTTTCATATTGTCTTTCTTCCCTTATAGAAAGGATGGTGCCTTGTTCATAATGTATGCAAAAAAGGCACAGAGTCTGACAACACTATAGAAAAGTTGAATAGGTTTTGAATAAGTGAATGGAGGGGCGCCTGGGTGGCTCAGTCAGTTAAGCATCTGCCTTCACCTCAGGTCATGATCCCAGGATCTAGGGATCAAGCCCTGCACTGGGCTCCTTGCTCAGCAGGGAGCCTGCTTCTCTTTCTCCTGCTCCCCCTGCTTGTGCTCTCTCTGTCAAATAAATAAGTAAAATCTTTAATCATAAGTGAATGATACAGGGATAAAGGAATATCAGGTTTTAAGTGGACATAAAGACTAGGTATTTCTTGAGGAATATAGAGTTGAAACAATGGAAACAATACCTTAGTAAGTGTGAAAAGAAGAGACATAAATAAGAAATAATTCAATTTTATTTTATTGCTTAAAGGTAGCTTCCTGGAGGATACAAAATGAGAGATAGGAGAAAAAGAGATACCTTTTATGTGAAATAAAATGTAATAATTCTGGTTTTCCCTCCTCTGTATTAGTATTACTACAAAAGGATCCATTTACTTGGCAACCTCTTAAAGATCTTATTATCTCAGTTAAACTGAAAATTTTAGTTGGAAATGTTAATAAGAAAAGTTGATATGAGGTAACAGTATATTAATTGCCATGTACCTTAATGATGAGTTTTCATTTGTTTAATAAGTTAGAAAAAATATATATCTATATGAATCGTGTATTTCTCTATTGTGCATCTAGCAGAATATCAATAGCGGTAGTAAAATATTAGATTACTTTTAATTTAACCAGCTGTTGGCAAATGGTAAATGGCAATTTATGCTGATTTTAGGGGAAATGGGTTTTTTTTTTAAATGATAGATCTCTTTCAAGTCAGCCTAGATATCATTAATGAAAATAAAAGCTCAGGGCTCTGTATTTTTATGAATCTCCCAAGTGATACATCCATGTTTGCTCACCATTGACTTAGACCATATTGTTTATGTTAATACACTGAGTAGGATAACCCTAATATCATTCCAATGAACATTTCCTTTTAAAGTCTTTAAAATTTTTTTAGTAAAAGCTTTATTGAGATAAAATTCACATACCATGCAATCACCGATTTAAATAAATAATTCAGGGGGTTTTAGTATACTTACAGAGTTGTGCAACTATACCACAGTCTAAGTTTAAAACATTTTAATGCTGTCCCAAGGAAACCCAAGACCCATCGGCAGCAATTCCCCTTTCCATCCCCACCCAGCCCTAGGCAAACACAAGTCTACTTTCTGTCTCTCTGTATTTGCCGGTTTTGGACAGTCATATACATGGAATCATACAATGTAATCTTTTGTGACTGGCTTCTTTTACGTGTCATAATGTTTTCAAAATTTATGCATGTTATAGCATGTGTCAGTACTTCATTACTTTTACCACTGAATGATATTCCATTGTATGGATATACCACATTTGTTTATCCTTTCATCAGTTGATGGACAGTTGGGTTGTTTTACCTTTTGACTATTATGAATAATGCTGTTAGGAACATTCATGTACAGGTTTTTTTGTGGACATAGATTTTCATTTTTCTAAGGAATAAACCTAAGAGTGAAATGTTGGGTCAATGGGAGCTTTTGAGGAACTGCCAGATCATAGTATACAAGACCTGCACCATTGTACATTCTCATCAACAGTGTATTAAGGTTCTAATTTCATCACATCCTGTCAACATTGTTATTATCTGTTTTTTTTTTTTTATTATAGGCATCCTAGTGGGTATGAAGAGTTATCTCATTATGGTTTGGATTTGCATTTTCTTGATGGCTTATTGTAGAGAGCACAAGCAAGCTGCGGGGAGGGGCAAAGGGCGAGAGAGAGAATCCTGAAGCAGACTGTTTGCTGAGTGTGGAGCCCGATGCAGGGTGCTCGATCCTAGGACCCTGAGATTATGACCTGAGCTGAAACCAAGAACTGGCGGCTTAACCAACTATGCCACCCAGGCACCCAAGCCTTGTGCATTTTTTTTTAACTAGACACTTAAATATCATAATGTAATGATACTGGAAATCAGATTCTCCACTTTCCCTAGGGTTTGTGGCTTTTTTGACTATTGAAAGCTGACTAGTCCATTTGTTTAGTGACTTACTATTTTCACAGAGATTTTATTTCTTGTGTTGTGGTCACCGACGTCTGTTCTTAGGTTGTGTTCAGCTAGTGTTTTGACAGAGGTTTCGTTGAGTACAAACTCCTAAAGCAAATGACCCCCCTCTTGCACCTCCCCTAGTCTTCGCAGATTGGCTCTGTGCCAGGGTACTTCATTAACACCTAGCTAGGTAAAGGCTTAGAGTTATCTCAGATATTTCTGAGCACGGGCATCTTGCACTGGACATGCACATGGCTTTCTGAATTCCCCCCATATTAGTGTGTGCTTTTGAATGCCCTAATTTCCCAAAGAAACTCCCTTGCTTTTCCTCCCAGGCCTCAGGCAGTCTGAGAGGACTGTAATCTTTTGCTGCAGATCATATCCATTTTAGGATGTTTTTTGAGCAATTACCCCACTTTCCAGGCCTGGGTGAATTTTTAGGTGAAAAAGAAACTAGTACCTTGGTCAGTCCTTCATAGAGTCCTCTCACTGGTTAGAATGGGCGTACACAAAAACTTAGGAGTCAGGTCTGCTCATTCCTGCCACAACCAGGGACTAGCATCCCACCCTGGAAATACAAGACTTCACATTTCTGACTCTTGCTAAACCAGGGAGGGGGTGGGGCAAGGGCAAGTTGTTCCTCCGTTTTAATGTTGTTTCGTCTTGATTTAACATTTTCTTGGCTGCTGCAAACCTTTGTTTTCCAGAGTTCTAACAAAGTTGGTTCTAATTAAATTCTGCGTTTTTGATCTGTTGGGGGATAGGAGCTTGGAGCTTCCTACCCCACTGTTTTGCTAACATCATGTTTCACATTTTAGTTTGGAGTATGTGACCCTGATGATTAAAGATGTTCTTCTAGAAGTTTTTTGTTTTATGTATAACATTTATATCTTTGATTCATTTGACTTAATTTTAGTATATGGTGCAAAGTATGGATCAATGATTGATCCATACTTTTGCATATGGGTTGTTCCTATTGTTCCAGCACCATTTGGTGAAAAACCTGTCCTTTCTCTACTGTGTTTCCCCCACCCCTTTGTCAAAAATCAGGTGTTCATATCTATTTACATGTCTGTTTTTTGTTCTGTTTCATTGACCCATTTGTTTTTATGTCACTATCACATAGCCTTGTTTACTGTAGCTTTATCATTATACTTGAAATCAAGTAATTTTAGTAATGAAAATTTCTTTTTTTGATATACTTTATTTTTTAGAGCAGTTTTAGATTCACAGCAAAATTGAGTACAAAGTATAGACATGTCCCATATACCCCTCTACCCCATTACATGTATAGCCCCCCCCACCTTATTAACATCCCCCACAAGAGTGGTACATGTATTACAATTGATGAACCTACATTGACACATCATTATGATCTCGAGTGCATAGTTTACATTAGGATTCACTCTTAGTATTGTACATTTTATGGGCTTAGACAAATTTATAATGACATGTATATACCATTACAGAAAATTCTCTTCTTTTTCAAGGTTCAGTGTACATTATTTGCATTTCCATTTTAATTTTAAAATTGGATTTTTAAAATTTCTACAAAAATATCTGCTGGGATTTTGATTAGGATTCTATTTAATCTGTAGGTCAATTTGGGGAGAATTGGTATCTTAATATTGAGTCTTTTTACTTATAGATATGACATATCTTCATTCTGTTAGCAATGTTCGGCAGATTTTAGTGTACAGTCTGTCAGATTGATTCTGGTCTTTCATGATTTTGATGCTATTGTAAATGCTATTGATTTTATAATTTTTATTTTCAGTTGTCAGTTGCTATTATATAGAAATACGAATGACTTTTATGTATCAATCTTGTATCCCAAAATCTTGCTAAATTCACTTATTAATTCCAGCAACTTTCTTATAGATTCCATATGATTTGCTACAAAAATAATGAGGTCATTCACAAATAAAGGATGGTGTTTTGTTTACTGCTATATCCTGATGCTTAGAATAATGTCTGGCATAGAGAGGGTGTCTAATATGTATTATTGAATAATGATTATTTTTGAATGAATAAATTATTTTTACCAACCATACTAGCCTTCAGATACTGAAATGCTGGCAATGGATGAGCTAACCATTGTGATTTCCTAAGGAATGAGTAGGTCTTTTTGATACTGTATTTATGAAATAGTCAACATAAGAATCAAAATCTACTCTAACATATCAGGTTTTCATGCTCCCACAAGTTATGCTGAATTTAATGTTTGGCCTAAAATCATAAGACTGCCTTTAGATCTATTCCTCTCCACAGTGAATTATTTAACTAATTTTTATATGAGTTTCTTCATTTACCTTTATGCTTTCAATCGTAAACATGCATCACTGATTAAAATGAGAATCATGAAACTGTTGAATATAATCAAGATAATAAACAAACTAGAAGAACCACAAACTTTCCAGGTGTACGAAAAGATTTGGCCTTATCTGTGAGACTACTTTGACACAAAGAAGGAATCATTTTTCTAACTATAAATAATAAATCAGTAAGAGTAATTATAGAATCTTAGTATATCCACAGTTGCTACCTTATATATCATTTTTGTTCTTGTGAAATTACAAACAAGTCTAAATATTTCTGCCTTTTCTTTGATAAAAATGAGAGCAGTAATTTTATGTAAACATTGCATCTGCAACATGAAACATTTCTGAAAGAAAAATCTCAAAAATTCTTTGCAAATGCAAAGAGAAAATTCTTGGCAAGGAGCAATATAATTTAAAATAAAAATAAGTGAAATCTTGCTTGATGTTTCCTTCAAAATAAGTTTCAAGAATCACCTTCAAAAGTTGAAATTCTATAATATGAGAAAATTTAATGAAGCCCTTTTCTGTAACTATAGTTAAATCTCTTTAAAGGCAAAAATGTTACACAGCTAAAAAAAAAAGTTTTCCTGATTTTCTGTTTTTCCACAGTTAATGCTGAAGCTTAGAATTATTTATGTGTCAAAACCAGGAGGACACTCCACTACTAAACATTCCAACCTGCTATTAATTAAGAAGGACATATACTATTTTTTTCTATTTAAAACATTGAATCTAGCTGCTTCTATACTAAGCCATCCAAAAGCAAACACAAAATGAAACTAAACACCAACAAAAATAGAAAAAAGCAAACACAGTGTTTTCCTCTTATTTTGAATTATTTTTATCCACATTTCCTCTTCATCCTTACTAATCTATTATCTCTTTTGTTGGCAAGCAGTATGTCTTATTCTTATTTATGCATGCATGTCCCTATGTATCAACTTCCTTATTTCCCAGGACATGGAAGAGAATTTGACTTTTAATATCTCAATAGACAGATATTTTATTTTTAAATCCATAGTCCACAAATAGATTTCTGTGGTGCATGGATTTGATGTATGATGAAGCCAATAAAGAACTGTCTCAGAATGAACAATATATCAATGGCCTCATGACAGTTAGATAGATTAATTCAAATTAATACCAAAATAGACCATGATGTATTACTTTTCCAATAGTACTTCATCTTCTCACTTTTCACATAGTGGAAATAAGAATTCTCACTGTGCAGGGTAGATAATATTTAGAAACCTTTACATTCTCAAATTTGAGTGACTTGTATAAATAAAATCCATGACAACACCTATAAGAAAAAAAACAGAATTATATTACCTTTTTTTTGGTGACAAAAGGACCTGTTTAGGAGACATCAATGAAAGTGGTAAAAATGTATTAGATATTTTCTTAAGCTGAAGTGATAAAATTTCTACTTTCAAGTTTTGAGATACAAAGTCCAAAGTTCCGTTTTCAGAAGGAATTAATTTTTCACATTCTGGCATCAAGAATATGCATAGTCTTGATATCTGTCTGTGATTAGAGGGAAAGCCATAAGACAAAGGCAAGCTCTGGAATAATTTAAAAGACTCAGTCTCTGATCTCTCAAATACTTGAGAGAAAAAAAAATGGAGAGAAATATCTATATGGAAAACCCTGTCATATTTAGAAAAATTACTTCCACTCAATCATTTAGATGCCTTCAGGAAAAATTAATATACAACTGTTTTAAACAGTAAACCTGATATTAATTGCTGGCTAATATAACTACCAGTAAATTCAATGTCTCTCACTGTTTTCTCCAGTAAATCTTTTGGCTCTTCCTCTTTACATGTGTTGGTTTCATCAGTGAGGCTGTTATTGAGATCATGGTATCAGTTCCAGGCTTTGGATCAATTTATAACAGTAAAAGAGAATGGGCAAACAGTCATTTAATGAATTAATTCCAGAAGAGAAAAGAATAATTGCATCATGGTTTCCTGAAAACTTCTTCTCACATCCCATTGGTCCAAATTGCCTCACATGTCCATTCTTAAACCAATCACTGAAGAGGAAGGATGGGGTTGCTATCTATTCACTTGGGCCCCAGTTAGCTTTTGGAGGTGAGGTAGGCTTCTTCTGGCACATAGGGACTATATGAGGAAAGAAATTATACCTATGCCAAACAAACAAAATGGAACTCTGCTAAAAATGAGATGAAAGGGAGGAATGAGTAAAATTTCTATTTTCAAGTTTTGAGATATAAAAGTCAAATGCATGACAATGTACACTATAATCATGTATATAGTATTAATGACTATAAAAATACATCTTCATATTGTTGATGCAAATAGAGTAATGTTTTTTTTTTTGAGAACTGAGTCTTACAGATACAATATCAGCTTCTGTATTATATTGGGTTGTTGTGGTCAATAATTTTGTTCCCATTACAGAATCAGATTGCTATAAAGGTGACAAAATTTCCTATTCCAAACAAAAAGAAAAGATGGTAAGACATACTCAAGCTAGCCTATAAAATAATTAATTGAAATGCTATTCCTTATTTTATGTGTTCTTCTTATATAATGAAATTCAACCCAGCCCCCCAAAGATTAGATGTATATCCATTTGGGTCATTCCTAACTCAGCTCCACTTAGCACTGAAGATTAAAATCCTTCAACCTGCAGATTCTACTTTTCTCAGTTCCAAATTCATTAATAAATCAGAATCCCATTTCTTCTTAGCAAGTGAGATTTAGAATATTAGATGAATGCTCCATGTAAAGTACATGTTGTATTTGGACTCACATGCTGCTGTGGTTAGAGACATATTTGGGCCCCTAAATCACAACTTTCCCACATCCATTTCAGCCACTGTACACTTTGCCATTTGTTGGAAGAGAACACAGGCCTTCTGGCCATGTGTTTCCAGTTAAGAATAAAAAAAATAAAGGAATATGTGTTGTAATCTTGCCTTCTAGTACCTTCTTTGCCTACTTGACAATTCCATGTTCTGCTATAACAAAGGAAAAAAGGAAGAGATTATAATTAATTTTTTTTAAACTGCTTCTTTGATTAATTAAAAAAAGGGTTTTTTTTGCTGTATCCCAGAACATGTGTTCAGCGGGCAGGCTTGCATGGGGCAATTCAAAGATCCTGGCTCCTTCCATGTTATGCTACTTCTATCATATATGGTTATAGATAATTTCTTTTCCAGCTGGAGAAGGAAAGAATTCATAACATCTTCCTGTTTCATCCACATTTTAGCCTAGATGTGACACACGTCCCCTCTGCTTACATTTCTCAGGAAAAATGGAGACTTGAAAAGGGTGGGACAGCCCCTCTCCAGAAATCAGTCTTTTCTGTGAAAGGAGAACACAAATTGTTGGAGGACCAATAGCTACTGGCCAAACAGTGATATTACTAACCAGAGAAGTCGTCTTAATAATTATTCTAGGAAAACACGAACACACACTCATCTTGGAAAATATTTCATAACCCCGAAGAAGTGAGGTTTAGAGCTTTAAGCACTTGGACACTTCAGCTTCTACTGCAAACCGAAGAACAAAAAGATCCTGAGAAACTCTATTTTACTTGAGTATCTACTTTTTAATGAAAACCCAGACTTCTAGTCATGTTGGCAGTGTGAAGTAGTCCAGTGAAACCCACAAATAATGACTATAAAAATTGAAAAAAAATATAAACAAACTCAGTGTTTTGAAATAGTGAGACATTAAACAAAGCAAGCAGAAACAATGGGGGAAGGGGGGTAGCCTTTGAAAGATAACTGTGATAAGAATTACAAGAATGTGACTTTTCTTTTTTGTCTGAGAATACTTTCTCTCCTTCCCCCCACTGCTTAGCTCTACTAGCAGGAAAACATAGTCTTACTCCCTCAAGGTGAGAGTGGACAACATTTGAGTTTAATAGAATATCTGGAAGCCACAGAGCCGCATACGGGGTAACTTCTCAGATCTTAATATAATTTAAACTACATATGCTCAGGAAAGTTTGCCAGTTACCCATTTATTGCTTCTTGGCTCCAAATTCATGTTTTATTGTTTACAACAATGGATGTGTGGGCCCTGTGAATAAATACTTTGTTTTCCAGTTGACGGCAGCATTGTTAGTAGAGGGCATTGGGTAGGCATTGAAGGAGGGGGGAGCTGGGCTTCCCAGTCCTGGGATGCTCCCAGTCAGCCTCTTGCACAGCTTCCCAGGCTTACTTTAGCTCCTGCAACATGGGTCGCATCTCCGGTGCTCTGTTCCTACAGTGTACAGCACGGGAAGCCAGCATTTGCCTTGGCATCTCTCTCAGGCAGATATCTTACAGTGAAACACCTCCCCTTGAGGATCTTTCCCCGACATTCTAGAGGGTGGATTTCTGGCAAGTTCTGCCTACATGGTGACTTTATCACCCAGTGAGCCACTGCTGTGTCTCCAGCAAAATCATCTCAGTCCTGGGACCTCTTCCTTGGACTTAAGATGTTAAGATATGATTTCTTGTCCAAGCTTGCCTTTTCCAGCACAAAAACCCTGTAACATTTTTACACACGCTATCTGTAGGAAAGTGAGACAGAGGCTGGAGAAATTCACACAAAGCTGCTGCGGAGGAGTTTGTAAGTGTGTTTCCAGGAGATCTTTGAAAAGTTACCCGCTATGAGATTTTTGAAAAGAAGACATGTAGGTCAAGCTGCAGACTTTTAGTTAAAATTGAAAAATTTTAGAACAAGTCATCTGAAAGGGGGTGGGGGTTATGTTCATAATCTTCCTCTTTTTAAAAATTATGTTTTATGGCAGGCATCTAGAATGAAATTTTGAAACTATTATTAATACTTTATGAAATGACTTGAAAGAAATGGTATATTCTCTGTCCCAACTAATAAGGTTATGATGATACTTGATTAGTTGTTCAATCTGATTAGATCAACTGCCTTTAGTAAAATCCATTAAGAAGTGCTCACTTCATCTTAACACACACTAGGCAGTGTCACTGGAGTTCAGCTAGTGTTGGAGGTAAGGATGGAAATGGGAGTAGGGTACAGCTGGATATTCTCAAACCCAGTTTTTCTTAATAGATGAGATTCCTGTTCTGTAGCGTTTGAGTCTGTAGAGACCCTGAGGAAAATTTGCCCGTGCAGCAGAGAAACCCAGAGGGAAGAAACCTGATTGTTCACACTTACGCCTGGTAATGTCTTGGGAGTGTTCTCAGGAGGTGGAATAAAATCCTTTATATCTTATTTTACTCAAATGTGCCTTTTTTCTTCTTATTTTCTCCATAGCTAAGATGTGTAGAAAACCTTGGGATAGGAGGTTGGCCATTCTGAATGGAATTTGTCTTTTTTCCTTATAGCTATTAAAGTCACCTAATGAGAAACTAATGAAAAAAATTATATATACATACATATATAAAAGAATACTGTTTGAGGATCCTTAAACAGTTTTAAGATCAAACTATAATTTTTATTTAACTTTGAAAGTTCTAGTTCTTTTATTGATTTAGCAATTATCTTGTATTTTTCTTTTAAAAAATGATGTCTTAGATTCTAAGAGGTTTTGTAATAATAAAGTAAGTTCTATTTCAGAAGGGAAAGAATTTGTATACTGGAGCTGAAGAAGTAAGTAAACGTAAGGTGGATGGTGATAACCAACTTTCCTATTCTTGGAAAGGGAAAGCCACAGGCTAGAATGAGCTGTGCAGAACTGGCCTAGAGGTAGAGACATTAGTATGAACTAATGTTTAACCTAATATAGATGAATGGATACAGCAATAATTAGAGATACTTGTGTAAACATTTCCTAGCTCAATCTGCTTGGAGGGCCCAGAACCAGTGATTAGCATAGTAGTAGTGAGCACACCAAGTACCTAGATCATCGTTTCCTTTGACAAAAAGAATCAGGACTCCTTGGAGAAATGATCAGTTCTAGGCATGAAGTAGGTAAAACACAAGATAAATTTTACAGTGCCAGAAATTGAAATTTGAAATACAAATAAAGTGTAGAATTTAGTTAATAGTAACATACCAACGTTGGCTTCTTAGTTGTGACAAATGGTTATGTAAGATTTTAATAGAGCAAATTGGATAAGGGGTATCTGGGAATTCTCTGTATTATTACATCTTTTTAAAAAGATTTTATTTATTTATTTTGAGAGAGAGAGAGAGAGACAGACAGAGAGCATGAGCAGAAGGGAGGAACAGAGGGAAAGGGAGAAGCAGACTCCCCGCGGAGCAGGGAGCCCGATGCGGGACTCGATCCCAGGATCCTGGGATCATGACCTGAGATGAAGGCAGCCATTTAACTGACTGAACCACTCAGGCACTTTGCTATAAAGCTAAAACTTTGCTATAAAGCTAAAATTACCCTAAACAAAAGAGCTTCTTTATACATATACTTTTTTTTTGAAGGTTTAGTTTTTTGTTTTTTTTTTTAAGATTTTATTTATTTATTTGAGAGAGAGAGAGAAACAGCATGAGAGGGGAGAGGGTCAGAGAGAGAAGCAGGCTCCCCGCTGAGCTGGGAGCCTGATGTGGGATTCGATCCCAGGACTCTGGGATCATGACCTGAGCCGAAGGCAGTCGCTTAACCCACTGAGCCACCCAGGCGCCCGAAGGTTTAGTTTTTTTTAAATTTAATTTTATTATGTTAATCACCTTACATTAATTACATCATTAGTTTTTGATGTAGTGTTCCATGATTCATTGTTTGCATATAACACCCAGTGCTCCATTCAGTATGTGCCCTCTTTAATACCCATCACCAGGCTAACCCATCCCCTCACCCCCCTTCCCTCTAGAACCCTCAGTTTGTTTCTCAGAGTCCATAGTCTCTCATGGTTCTTCTCCCCCTCCGATTTCCCCCCCTTCATTTTTCCCTTCCTACTATCTTCTTCTTTTTTTTAAACATATAATGTATTTTTTGTTTCAGAAGTACAGGTCTGTGATTCATCAGTCTTACACAATTCACAGCACTCACCATAGCACATACACTCCCCAATGTCTATCACCCAATTACCCCATCCCTCCCACCCCTCACCACTCCAGCAACCCTCAGTGTGTTTCCTGAGATTAAGAATTCCTCATATCAGTGAGATCGTATGATACATGTCTTTCTCTGATTGACTTATTTCGCTTAGCATAATACCCTCTAGTTCCATCCACATTGTTGCAAATGGCAAGATTTTTTTTTTATGGCTGCATAATATTCCAGTGTGTGTGTGTGTGTGTGTGTGTGTGTGTGTGTGTGTGTGTGTGTATACACCACATCTTCTTTATCTGTCATCTGTTGATGGACATCTTGGCTCTTTCCATAGTTTGGCTATTGTGGACATTGCTGCTATAAACATTGGGGTGCACGTACCCCTTCAGATCGCTACATTTGTATCTTTGGGGTAAATACCCAGTAGTGCAATTGCTGGGTCGTACAGTAGCTCTATTTTCAACGTTTTGAGGAACCTCCATGCTGTTTTCCAGAGTGGCTGCACCAGCTTGCATTCCCACCAACAGTGTAGGAGGGTTCCCCTTTCTCCGCATCCCCGCCAACATCCGTCATTTCCAAACTTGTTAATTTTAGCCATTCTGACTGGTGTGAGGTGGTATCTCATTGAGGTTTTGATTTGGATTTCCCTGATGCCGAGGGATGTGGAAGCTGGTGGCATCACAATTCCGGACTCAAGCTCTATTACAAAGCTGTAACCATCAAGACAATATGGTACTGGCACAAAAGCAGACACATAGATCAATGGAACAGAATAGGGAGCCCAGAAATGGACCTTCAACTCATCTTTGACAAAGCAGGAAAGAATGTCCAATGGAAAAAAGACAGTCCCTTCAACAAATGGTGTTGGGAAAATTGGACAGCCACATGCAGAAGAATCAAACTGGACCATTTCCTTACACCCCACACAAAAGTAGACTCCAGATGGTTGAAAGACCTCAATGTGAGACAGGAGTCCATCAAAATCCTAGAGGAGAACACAAGCAGCAACCTCTTCGACCTCAGCCGCAGCAACTTCTTCCTAGAAACATTGCCAAAGGCAAGGGAAGTAAGGGCAAAAATGAACTATTGGGACTTCATCAAGATAAAAAGCTTTTGCACAGCAAAGGAAACAGTCAAGAAAACCAAAAGACAACCGACAGAATGGGAGAAGATACCTGCAAATGACATATCAGATAAAGGACTGGTATCCAAAATCTATAAAGAACTTATCAAACTCAACACCCAAAGAACAAAGAATCCAATCAAGAAATGGGCAGAAGACATGAACAGACATTTCTGCAAAAAAGACATCCAAATGGCCAACAGACACATGAAAAAGTGCTCTACATAAACTTTTTTAAAAAATTAAATCTGTATGATTCCAATCTGTCATTTTACCTCACAGTGCAATAAAAATTACATCATCTGCATGTCAGTTACAAAAACTAAATCCATGATGTCTCAAATAGGCATTCAGTTGAATTGAGCAGTAATTACAGATACCATGAAGAAAATGAGGGGAGAAAAGAAACTATGCATATAATTCTTTTAAAATTAAATTAATATTAAATTTTTTTAAAAAGAGAAAAATTCTAAATTTATAAAATTTATTGCATGGAGCCAGGAGTTTAGAATCTTTCAGATACCGTGATCAGCAGATGTGGAGGATACAAAGGATACAGTCATTCATTATAAAGTAGTATTTTAGAATTTCAAGGGCATTCAACCCCCCACTAATATACATATGTAATTTGGTTTCTATAGTATATATAAATCAAACAGTGCTTTTAGTACCCCAAGATAAGTTGCACTATTAAATCTGCTATTAAAGAGATTGGATTATTTCCCAATTCCTCAATATCTTCATTCATTGTGCTCTTTTTATATCCTATATAACTGCCATGATTTAGCTAGGATATCTTCCTAGAAGAGCCCTTGAACAATTTTGCAATGTAAGTGTTTTCTGGAAAAGAACTCTTAAAATAAGTTTAATAAGATTTATTATGTTTCTTCTAAAATTTTTTGGTAAGAATATGTTAGAATGAAAAGAATTTAAAACAGAGCATTCTAAGTCTTTGGAAGGTGGCTGATCCAGTTTAAGAACAATTGAACTCATATTTCAAAAAGACATAGGCAGAACTTTTCTGAGGTCAAAGTCATGGGGAAGTTTTTTTGTAAAAGCCTCAATTTCTACCATTAGTAGGTTTGAAAGGCAGATTGTATAGCCAACAGGTTTTAGAGTCAGAGTTAGGATTAAATGCATCTTCATGCACCATCTATGTGATCTTTTGGCAAATAAGCGTTTTTTTTTAATCTCTGATTTTTCATATAAAATGAGAAAATAGGAGCACCTGAGTGGTGTAGTCAGTTAAACGTCTGACTCTTGGTTTCAGCTCAGGTCTTGATCTCAGGATTGTAAGACTGAGCCCCACGTCAGGCTCTGCTCTTAAGCAGAGTCTGCTTAAGACTCTCTTTCCCTCTCCCTCTGACACTAACCCCTGGCTCTAGCTCTCTGTGTCTCTCTCTCTGTTAAATAAAACTTTAGAAATAAAATAAAATAAAATATAAAATAAAATAAAAATAATAGTAATTACATACCAGGCTAATGAATGAATCAAAGGAAATAATGTGCCAGCACAATGCTTAGCACATGATAAACATTCAAAATATAAAGCCTCTAATTACTAAATGTCCATGATTCCTTTTTCCCAAACTCCAACACTTAGCCTAATCTTATACTTCCATTGTTTTGCATATTAGTACATGGTGTTATATGCTGGTACACAACATCATTCATTGTCTAAGGGGGAACAGATGAGGGATGTGAATTCTCAGGAACTTCTCTCTGGCTGATGATGGCAAAGCTCTATCAGTACCTTGAGGGTGGTCACTGAAGAGAGTCTACAGTTGCGGAGTCCTTGAACTGTGATATTCAAAACATTTCTTAGACTTTCTTTTTTCTCGTCTTAAGTAAACTAGGAAGGCTAGAGGGTATGGAGTTGTCCAATTTAATTGCCTTTTCCCAAATCAGATAAGGCCCTGGGAAAGGAGTTTCTCTTGAAGCAGGTCTCCTTGACTGGGCCTATTTCAAAATGGTCACTTTTTCCTCTTGCTGTCTGAAGCACTCATCAGGTTTTCTCCCATCTTCACCACAAGAACCTGGAGTTTCTTGAGGTTAAGCCCATGAAAGTGTAGGGGCTTCCCTAGGAGTGGGCCCCCAGGAGTTTTAGTGTTTAAGCCAGTTCCTCCTCAGCCTCCAGGAATTAGTCAATTACGACCTAAGTGCTCCTGCAAGTTATGGCTCCAAGGGGCAAACTGACCTCAGCTGTTTTTCTTTATATTCATCTGTCTCTCCGGTGTTTAATGCAGCAGTTTGCCCTGTGACCTCAAGATCCTGGATGGGTCTAAGAAGAGCTGTTGGCTTTCAGATTGTGCGGTGGTGACTTCCAAGCTCTTTACGTGTCAGAACTAAAACTGTAAGTCCTGATATTTTTTATTAGTTATTTTGCAATGTAGCTTTCCTGACACTACCACTGTCCATTCACAGTATAAATGTGTATGCATGCAGCTTATTCTTAAAAATTCTTGAGATTGTTTTCTCGCTCTATGTCCAAGATAGACAGGTTTTTGTTTTTTTTTTAAGTCTCCCCGAGAAAGGGACAGACAGGACTAGGCAGGAAGACATAGATAAGGGGCTCCGTGATCAGGCTCACAGAAATCCCCAAAATGTGGAGGGGTAAGGAAACCAGAGATAAGGAAACACTCCAGACCACCCTGCCCTAGGTGTCTGAGGTGGGAGTCTTATTTATGACCCTCTCCTGTGGTCAACGGAAAATAAACAGACCCTAAAAAGAAGTAAGCCATTAAAGATGTTATCACTAGCCCTGCTTACATGAAGGTGCTGTCAGTAGAGAATTCAAAAATATTTGAGTTCCCTGGTTAACTTTCTATAAAGACCAACCCTAAAACCCCTCAGTGGCAACCCTGTCGGAACCCCTCACTCCTGAGAGCTTTTTTTTCTGTATCCTTGCTTAATAAAACTATCGCTTTACTCTCCTTTGTCAGCGAGATTCATTCTGCAACTCCATGAGACAAAAATATAGCTCTCCCGCTTCACCTCCTTCTTGGCCATAACATTTTCTAGTTCCTTTTGTTTTCCTGGGTGTGTTTTGTCTTTTACAATCAAGATTGTATTTAGAGTTCTCAAGTCCAGTGCTTTAGGTTGTTCTAGCCCAAGGCCTTGTCTTTGTCCTCTAAAAGAAATTGAGATAAGCAAAACCCTTAGGCACATTCTGGTTTCCTGACCCTCTTTCCTCTTGGCCGCTTACACTAATGCAAGTTCTGATGGGAATTTAAAGGTTGTTCCATTATTTTTTAATCCAAAACACCCTTTTGTTTGTTTTTGCGTGTTTTCAGTTTTTTTTCGTTGACTTGTTTTGGATATCTAGTCTGAAACTGCTTCACAACTCTTGTGGAAAGTTCAAATCCCAAAATAAGTGATCCTTGGATCACTGAGATGTTGTAGCTATTATTCATCAACAGAAGGAGTTATTCACCCTATATGTGCCTGGCTCATGAAGTGCAATGAACAAGATATCATTAGATAAATTCCATTTCCCCTAAGGTATTTCTATCTAAAAAATGTGTTGAGAAAAAGTTTTCCCTTCTTCCATTCTACATTCTTTGGCTGGTCTAAAAATTAAGTTGACATAAGATACAGTAATAAGAGAAAAATATAAGACTCAAAAATGAATCTGAAGGAAGTGACCAAAGCAATTAGATTTTATACCTTTTGGACAAAGAAACAGTAAGTTTGTGAAGAATTGATGAGATGAAGAGGTTTGAGCTTGGGGTTGTAAATTAGTGAAGAAGTAACAAGGCTGTTTATATAGCCTTCTTGGCCCTAAATTTCCTATTTCTGGTGATGAGGATGCCTTCTACCCTCCTAGTACAGGGAGGGTACCTTTCATATGGAAGATTTATTTCTTGCCTTCAGGGGATCACAGGAGGGTCAGAGTGTCCTTGCACTTCCTGCTTCTCAAGTGACTTTAATTTAAAATAATATGCCAAAATGGCATATTCTGGGGTGGCAAAAGAAAAGTAACTCTCCCCTTCAACAGAAAGAGACACATTTAAAAACTCTTGAAAAAGCAAAGGGTTAGAGGAACATGTATAGAGTGATAAGGGAACACAGTGAAAAAAGAATGCTTAGATACTGGGGTGAACAGTGTCGGGGACGGCTGTGGGGAACCTGAGGCGGGAAACCTTGAAGAGTACCTAGAAATGTTCTGGATGAAAAAGGATATGTAGGATTTTCCAGTGGTCAGAAACAATATAAGCATAGGTAACAGGGGAAGTAAATAAATTTCAGTGTGGCTGGCCTATGTTGGTGGAAGATGAGGGTAGAGGAGAAATGTATGAATCGGACCACATGATAGTGGTTTTTTTTTTTTTTAAGATTTCATTTATTTATTTGAGAGAGAGAGACACAGCAAGAGAGGGAACACAAGCAGTGGGAATGGGAGAGGGAGAAGCAGGCTTCCCGATGAGCAGGGATCCAGATGCGGGGCTCGGACCCCAGGACACTGGGACCATGCCCTGAGCCAAAGGCAGACACTTAATGACTGAGCCACCTAGGTGCCCCACATGATAGTTTTTATGTTAAAAGAAGTCTGGATTGTATTTTGAAGATGGGATAGGAAATGCTGGAGTATTTTAGGCAGAAGAATAGGAACATGGAGAGAAGTATGCTTTAGAAAAACCATACCAATAGATATATAGAGCAGTGGTTCTCAAAAGTCAGCATATGTCAGAATCTGGAGTGTTTGTTGAAACCAGGTCTCTGGGCGTTGCAGGAATTCTCTGCCTTTAGTGCCTGCAGTTCTTGGTCACGTCGCTTCTTCGAAGAATGAAGAGGTAGACCAGACGAAGAGTGGTGGGCAGCAAAGCAGTTTATTGAGCGATGGTCTAAAGCTCCCGCAGAGGGAGGGGGGGCCTGAGAGGGATGCCCCAGGAGTTTCTAAGTGTAGGGGTTTTTAATGAGCTCTTTTGCGGAACTATCTTAAGCAATCAGGGTGTGCTGAGTTGTGCCAATCAGGGCTTTGGTCACGTATCTACCTATTAGGATAATGTCAACGTGCTGATTGGTCTTTTTTGCTGACACCTGGGGGCTTATGTCTTAAATGCCCCTTGCCTGTGATATTGACAAATGCTTTGTAGTTCATTGCCTTATTTTAGGATGTTTTGCAGAAGTCATTTCTGCAAAGACTGCAAAACAGAACGCTAGTGCCATCCTGTCTAAGCTGCAAAACAGGATGTCAGTGCTGTCTTATTGTAGCTGTCCTGACTCCATATTTTCTTGTTGGAGACCCTGGCTTGACTACCTAACTGTCCAACTACCTCCTAACATGGGCATAACCCCCTAGCTTTTCTGTTTCTAAATCAGGGTGGGGCCTGAGGACTTGCATTTTTAACAAGTTCCCAGGTGATAGTGAGACTGCTGGTCTGAGGATGCACGGAAAGTCACTGGTGGGGAGATTTTGTAAAATAAATGAAGGACAGGCATGATAACAAGGCCAATGAGCTAACGTGAAAGCAATAAAATCAACCAGGCACAAACAAAATGAAACAAAGGTGGCAACACCAGAATTATTGACTCAGTGTAGTTATATTTTAGTAAATAGACAAATTTAAAATCTTTTGCTGTAGTATATATTCTTGATTGATCACTTTGACCCCCTTCTCTCCTTCTTCTTTCCCTTCATTCATTCTCTTCCTCCTTCCCTAATGGATGCTGAGAAGTGGAATACCTTGCTAGAGATCCAGGAAGGAGTTAAAATATGTAAAATAAATGGAAGAAACAAGAACAATAGATAGGGTTATTAAATATTCTCCAATTTTAATGATCTGGTATTTTATGGTACAATTTTTACATTCTTGTGGGGCATCATAATTTTAGGTCCTAAATCCTTCTAACATCTTAATCTGGCCTTGAGTAATTGGAGAAAAGTCAAAACAAAAACAACACCCCCTAAAACAAAACAAAACAACAAATCAAAGAAATTGGGAAGAGATAAAGCATGCCAGATCATGGAACATAAACATGAGAAACGTAAAAACAAAAACAAAACCCCCCAAAAGTAATTTTTAGGTACAATAATTTATCATTAGTTCAGTAAGTTTGAATGAGGATGAGGTTAAGGAATTTATGCTATATAGTCCCCCACGCCTTGGCCCTCCAGTGAGTGGGGGTAGCTTTGCTCCTATAGTTAGGTTTTGTTTTATTTAATAGGGTATTGGAGAGGCAAATGAACAAACGGAAAACTTCTCCCAGTATGTGAAACCACTTGTTTTATTAGTTATCTAGTGAAAAGTGCACATGCGTTTATTTTAAATTAAAGCGGAAGGCCAAACTAAGGGGGGGCGTTGGGTTCTGGTGTTCCAGAGTCTGACATTTAGGTCAATAGGATATAGGTTTCTGTTGATAGGTTTTTGGGGGTATTATTGCTCTTACAAGATGGTTTGGTCCTATATATTAGTATATATTTTGTATATAAAATACCTATATTTGATTACCGGGGTAGAAATGCAGTGTCCATTATTTTTCATGAATGGACTCATTGAGTGTCAGTTTCCTGCTTTTAAATTGGTGGGTGTGGGTTTCCTTGGTAACTGTCATCCTGCACAGCATTGGCATAATGTTATCAAACATGGGCCCAGTAGAATAGACCAGTGTTTGAGAATGTATGTTTGGTTTGCTGTACCTTCTGGATGAGGAAAGAAGGTACTTCATCTCTGTGAAATTAATCTTTATGAAAATCTCAACGAGGCATAGCTTTTCCGTGGTTACTCAGCACTCCTTATGGAACTATCAGTGTGATTGCTTTTTAATTTTGAAAATCTTGTCACCCTATCCCAGGTGACCTATCTCCAGCCTTAAACTGTCTGGGACATTCTTAACCTTAACTTTCCACAAAGACTTTTTTTCTCACTCAACTCGAGATAAATTGCTTTATAGCCACTTTCCCACATAGTTATATTTCAGTGCTTTCTTCCTTCCTCTTCCTATAGCACCTTATAGATTTTATCAATGAAGAGATTATAAATTCTTCAGTGGTTAAGAACTGTTGTATACTTACCTCCATATCTCCGTGAATCTGAATGCATTTATTACCTTGGATTATTGCCAACCTCTTTCTTCTTCCAAAGCCCCTGTTTCTTCTTTTAACGTGAACCTCCTGTTACCATCCCACTGAGAGATATGTGCTGCATATTCTTAAACTGCCTTGGAATTGTTTTCTAGAACTCTGATCTGTACGTCATGTATCCAAAATAAAATGGCCACCAGGAGAAGGTGATAGGATTTGAGATAACCTCAGAAATGCAGTTGGTGAGATAGAAACCACCATTTCTTATTAATACTAAGAATAAAGAACTATTTCTCTCATAAAACAGTTCTGGGGCTCCTGGGTAGCTCAGTCGGTTAAGTGTCTATCTTTAGCTCAGGTCATGATCCTGGGGTGCTGGGATTGAGCCCTGCATCGGGCTCCTTGCTCAGCGGGGAGTCTGCTTGTCTCTGTCCCTCTCACTCTCTCCTTGTTCATGCTCTCTCTCTCTCTCTCCCTCTCTCAAATAAATAAAATCTTTAAAAACAAGCAACCCCCGGGGCACCTGGGTGGCTCAGTCGGTTAAGCGTCTGCCTTTGGCTCAGGTCGTGATCCCAGGGTCCTGGGATCGAGCCCCGCGTCAGGCTCCCTGCTCAGTGGAGAGTCTGCTTCTCCCTCTCCCTCTGCCTGCCTCTCTGCCTACTTGTGCTCTCTATCTCTGTCAAATAAATAAATAAAAATCTTTAAAAAAAATAAAAAAATAAAAACAAGCAACCCCCCTCAAACAAACAAAACAGTTCTATATCAAACTGAACAATAAGCGTTCAGTGTTCTCCTAGTACTCAGCTAAACACAAAAGGTTTAGAGAGGCATTTGTTTAAAACCACATTTTATATTAGGACCTGAAATACAAGCATCTTTTTACCACTTACTCTATTTTCAAAAATCACCATTAAAGTAGCTTTTTTTCCCCCCTCTTCTCTGCACATTCTGAATCACAAAAAAGGATTCAGAGTGTTTTGTGCATGGTACAATCTGCAGTGTCTTATTGACACATTGGTATATTCTTATGTACTCATTATTGGCTTGTTAGTTGAAAGATCTTTGTGTCTGTATTGAGGGTCTTAGCCTCTGGACTGCACAGCTTGCCTTCCAGATTTATAATGTAATCTATTTCCAGGTCTTGCCTAATGTAAAATGCAGGCAAGTTACTTTAACAAGAGTCTTGCTTTTTTGCAGCAGCTCTTGCTACTGCTGGCATCATTGTTATTCATGTACAAGGATATAGCTGAAAAGACCAATTCATGATCAAGCAAGAATAACTGTAAATTGAAAAGGTGTTATGGGGAAATCAGAAAATGTAAAAATAATTCTTTGAGAAATCAGTGCAACCTTTCAACATGTATTCTAAAATGTAAAATAACTGTACTACATATTAAAATACTGATTTCCAACCACCCCCCCCGGCATTTTTCTCTTTTCTTGGCTATTACTTGTGATTTTGCTAAAATTAACAATGAAACTCCTATAACCAATGAGTTGAAAATTCTAAGACCTTCAGAAATCTACACATTTCTTCTTGAAGCGGATAGCATAGTAGTGAGCTAACATTCCCCCATTAGCTAGACTCTGGATAATGGTACACTATAGACCTACTGCTGTGCAGAATAGATGTTGGCAGATGTTGAACCTTTTGTGAAATGAAGCAGGTTTTACAAATGTTATGTGTCTGAATTAAAATTGTGGGGGTATTTGGCCCAGTTCCCAAGGTTTCTCAATGCTTTTACTGAACAGATTAGTATCAGTTAAACTGATTATCGAAGAAAGTTGTAAACACGAAGAGTGGCTCTCAAACGTCATGTTTATGCAGAAGGTGAAATAAAAATTACAATTTTTTTGTAACACAAATTTAGGTGGGGTGCATCATTAATATATGGCATTGAGTGTGTCTCATTTATTTTATAGAGTCACCAGATGTTTTTTAACTTGTACTAGATCATTCCCAGTAACATCCATTTATCATAAAGTTTTCAGAGAATTTTACAATTGAGGCTATCAATTGCATCCAATAAAGCCGAATCATAAGAAAATTAAGATGTACTTCATAAAGAAATCACTTTACTATTTCAGAACAGAATGTTCATGGAATTGAGAATTAAGGTGTGTAAGAAATATATATGTGGCTATTAGTAATAAAAATAAAGGAAAAGATTATAGCACTTCAGTAGGTAAATTTGTTACATTATGTAGTATACAGTTTACATTCTAGTCCAATCATCTACAGGTGGGAAAAAAATAGCCAAAACCTTGACATTTTCTGCAGTTAGTTATACTCATGTGTTTTGAAATGAGAAATGGCATTTTAGATCACATTTCATAAAACTCTAAGTGGGTACTAAGACATTTAAGGACATTTAATGAAATACTTTATTTCTTTGGAAGTATGGAGGCATGGGGAAATTAATAAATATAGTTTCTGTTTAAGGTCAAAATTAGTCACTTTTTTTTTTTTAAGGAAAGTCACACGTTGTATTTCAGGAGTGTCCATTTATTTTTACATCTACTTCTGAATATGTGGCCATTATTCACATCCATAACTACTGACAGTTACAGGACTATATTACTTGTTTATGCAGTCTTATAAGAGTGGTGATCAGAGTCCCACAGTTTGAGCATAGTATATATTCTTTGATTGCATGCTGTCATTCTCATTTTGCATATGAGATGGCAGAGCTGTGTGTTAATCCAGAGTACATACCTTGCCATTAGTAATAATTACACTAAGCTGCCTTTTATTTAGCATGAATTATATTTTGGTTGCTTTATATTCAATTTTCTGATTTTTTGTTGTTGTTGTTCAGATGAGGAAACTGAAAGGAACAAAGTTTAGTGACTTGTTCAAATTCATAGAGCCATTTAGTATCTGAGCTGTATATTTGACCCAGGCCCATGACACTGACCTCAGCTCAGCTCATTCTACCACACCACCCTGACTCTTCTCATGGTGTCTTTATAATGAAACAAGAGTGGTCAGTGATTTTTTTTTTTTTTCCACTTAGATAGCAGTGTATCTAAAGGAGAATTTGAAGGTAAGCAAAACTTTTATTTTGTATTTCTCATCTCTACCTTCTATGTCAATATCGCACCACTTTTTTTTTTCTGTCTCTAGACATCCTAGCCTACATGACCCAGGGTCCTTGACTTCAGGATGCCATCATGTTGCCCTCTCTTGGCAATAACCTTTAGTACTTCTCTGTTATCTCTACAAAAACTTTGCTCCCTTGTTAAACTTTACCTCTTCTATGACAGGAGACACTGGGAATTGCACTCCAATTTCTAAGCTGACAGTTGACAAATTAATCTTCATATAAGGGCTAATGACTGTTACAGCTTAAGGGCTATGTCCTTTCCACTGGCATATATGCATTTTAATAGTTATTTTAAAAATGGTATATTGCTTTAGTGACGGGATACCTGAGACCACAGCAAGGGATTTAAGGGAGAAATTTGGGGGGAGAGGACACTTGTCAGACACCTCAAATATCACTATATTTGCAAGGAAAGCGAACTTTAGGATTTTTTTTTAATGTTTTTAAGAAAACTGGTGACAAATACATCTAAAATACAATACTGTTTCCAAAGCAAATGATGGAGAAAAAATCATTAAGATCACAGTATCTTAAAATAACAAATGTAAGATTAAACTACCCACTTAAATATGTATTTGGAATAGAAATACAGTGGAAAAACCAGTAAGGACATTAACCTGTAGATATACCTGACACAGGAGCCGAGGGAAGATGAGAAGTGATTGGAAGGAAATGGAACTATAGTTTAAGAAAGTGGCTTTATGGAATAAGGATGAAAATTCCTTCTTTTTTAATTAATGTTTCTAATTGCATAAAGTAGTTCTATTGCTTTAATAACCTATGGTAGATGTGTCACATATAATAATGGAGATAAAAATAAGGTCACTATAAACCAAGTGACTGGAATTATGCTATAAACATTGCTTATATCCACCTAGATGAAAAAATTTAAGAGTATACTCCAAGAAAGTAATTCTCAGTCATAGGTGTTTTATCCGAGAAAAATTAAACCCATAGCACTAGGTGTGGGTCCATATAATAATTTTTTTGAGGTCTCCAAAGTTGAATCTAATGTGATGTCAGAATTGACAAACTCTGGCCTAGGATGAGTATGTAATAAGATGTGTAGGATTGAAAACTAGAACTTATTGTTTGGTAGATAATTACTTGTGCTTGCAGTATTTCTAGAACCCTTTGTGTTCCTGGACATATAGAAGGGTTATTTGTTGATCTTAGAGCTGACTTTCTTCAGTCATTATAATGGAAGTGGTGTCATTTAAAATTGCTTCTCCATATTCCTTTCCCTTACTTGTGTGAATCCTGAAGCATTGTGTTAAAAGGTGCCATAAGAATGCTTAGAATTCTGAATTATCTCATGAATGTTAGCTTTGCATGAATGAGAATGTTAAACCACTGAGATTTTTTATTTTTTATTTTTATTTTATTTATTTTTATTTTTTTAATTTTATTTTATTATTTATGTTAGTCACCATACATTACATCATTAGTTTTTGATGTAGTGTTCCATGTTTCATTGTTTCCGTATAATACCCAGTGCTCCATTCAATACGTGCCTTCCTTAATACCCATCACCTGGCTAACCCATCCCCTCACCCCCCTCCCCTCTAAAATCCTCAGTTTGTTTCTCAGAGTCCATAGTCTTTCATGGTTCATCTCCCCCTCTGATTTCCCCCTCTTCATTTTTCCCTTCCTACTACCTTCTTTGCTTTTTTTTAACATATAATGTATTATTTGTTTCAGAAGTACAGGTCTGTGATTCATCAGCCTTACATAATTCCTAGCGCTCACCATAGCCCATACCCTCCCCAATGTCCATCACCCAGCCACCCCATCCCTCCACCCCCCACCACTCCAGCAACCCTCAGTTTGTTTTCTGAGATTAAGAATTCCCCATATCAGAAACCACTGAGATTTTGATGCAGTTTGTTAATTAATGCAATATAACTCTGCCTTCTGACTGACACACATAACTCCAGATGCCCATAATTCTCTCCTCCAAACTTTTTATTTTACTATCATTATAACAGAGTGCTCTTATTTCCAAGTGTAATCTGTCAATTTTCATGATCTTAGTTACATAAGAAAAGTTTTTCTTATTTTGTTTGCTTTTTGTTTTGTTTCACCCATATATCCCATGTATTGGGGCAGATTTGTATCTCATTAAATATTTTTTGAATGAATGAATGAATATACTTTGTATCTCATTGTTTTCATATTCTCAGAAATTTCTCTTCCATGAGTATTTGAAATTGATATCTTTGACTCAAACTATTGTACCATCTGTCCCCTCAATTCATAGCCAAATGCTTATGTCATGTACTTACTTTTCACTGTCTTTAAAACCCACTGAAAACCCACCCCTATCATTTTATTAATGAAAATTAGAAAATATATCAATAATGACCTTCTTATCTCTTAGTACAGTAGACATTTTGTTCGGTTCTCCTCTTACTTGGTCTTAATAAGCAGCAGTCAATGCTAATGATCACTCTCTTGAGACATTCTCTTCCTTTACTGCCAAAGCACTATTCCAGTTATCCTCTTCACCCTCTGGAGGCAACTCTGTTTCCTTTGCAGGTTTCTCCTTTGCCCATTCATCAAATGTTAGAATTCCTGAAGATTCAGGCCTCTGCTTTCTTCTAAGGCTATCTTCTCTCTAGAGGCAATTTGCTCAGAGGCGATTACTCCAAAGAAGTATATTTCTAGCTCCTATCTCTTTATGGAACTCAATATTTATATATTCATTCATAAGATGTTTATTAAACTTTGATTATGCGACAGACACTATTACAAGCACTAGAGGCACATATAAGACTGGACACAACATCTTGCTGTTATGGTGCTTTTGAGTATAAGGGAGAAGCTGAAGCTTATTTCAGCTGTGAATATTACATTATGATGTCATTACTTATGTTATAGCTTCTCATCCATTGGAGTGTAATAGCCTCAAAAGCAGAGAGCATTTCTAATTTTTGCATTATATTTTCACTTCCTAACGTAGTGCCTGGTAGGAAGTCCAGGACTATTTGTTAAATGAATGAATGAATAAGTGTACAAATAGTTGATATCCATATTTTATGTAAGAGATTAATTTTGCTTTATTTACTTGCCTCTGAATAAATCTATTGTACTCTTTTATACTTACTATTCAAAAACACAGACACCTAAACATTCTGTACACAGAAATGCAAACAATTTCATATCTTGCCTTAGTTCCAACTAGAGTAACATGTTAAAAATATCAGCCAAATCCTCTTCAGATGTAAAATAAGATATAAAGATAAGCATTCATATTTAGGTGAAAACTGTAGAAGTCCCTTGATCCTTTTGAGAATTCCAAAGGGTTTTATGAATATTTTTAGTTGTCTTTATTTTTCTAAGTGAAAACTCAGATTTGGAAATGACTACTAAAGTTCAGGCTGAAATTTATGTGCTTTAACCACAGCACAACATTCCTTTGATGTATATGAGGTTATTTTCTAAATGTTAGTTCCACACAGACACTAAAAGCCAGATTCTGAATGTATAAACACTAATTATTTTTTTAATATTTTTTATTTATTTGACAGAGAGAGACATGCGAGAGAGGGAACACAAGCAGAGAGAGCGGGAGAGGGAGAAGCAGGCTCCCCGCCGAGCAGGGAGCCCGATACGGGGCTCGATCCCAGGACCCTGGGATCATGACCTGAGCTGAAGGCAGACGCTTAACGACTGAGCCACCCAGGTGCCCCAGAAAGACTAATTATTTTTTAGTGGAGATGGTATTTTCATATTAAAATGGTGTGGCCAACATTTAAAGGAACAATTGTCCGTTTCTATGACCACAAAGCCAGTGCCACCACATAGGGCTCTGCAGGTTGTGTGACACACAGCCGTTCGCTCAAGAGGGCAAGCATGGGTTGAAATTAGTTCATGGGATATGTGGGGAAGTGTCTAGTTTCCACAGGTCACTGAATTTTAAGATCTATTCCTAAAGAGTTTTTAGTCTCTGACACTACAGTTGACTTAAAAATCCCTGAAAGGAATAAGAAAAAAAAAAAAAATCCCTGCCTAACCCATTGTGTATCTAGCATATCTAGGGCTGGCTCCCGAGGGCCTAGGAAAGCCAGTAACCAGAGCGCTGTACACAAGAACACAGGTCTAATTAATATCCATGAGTGGATTTTATGAGTTCAGGAGACTTCTGAACAGGACTGAAGGCTCTCTGGTGCTTAAAAATGGGAACTAGCATTTTAGTCACAGTTGCCCATCTATCCTGGGAATTCTTGGCATACAACCTGGGAAGTTTTTATATCCTCTGTGGGTCCCATGCATGGAAATTAAAACAAACAAAAACATGACTTTTTGAAGTTTTTTTTTTAATTTAAATTCCAGTTAGTCGACATACAATACAACATTATTTTCAGGTGTACAGTGTAGTGATTCAGTACTTCCATATATCGCAGGTGCTCATCACAAGTGCACTCGTTAATCCCCATCACCTGTTTGACCCATCCTCCCACCTACCTCCCCTCTGATAACTATCAGTTTGTTCCCTTATAGGTAAGACTGTTACTTGGTTTGCTTCCAACCCCTCTTGCCTTTCCTCATTTGTTTCTTAAATTCCACATGAGTGAAATCATGTAGTATTTGACTTTCTCCGGCTTATTTCACTTAACATAACACTCTAGATCAAATGGCAAGATTTCATTCTTTTTTGATGAAGTTATATTTCAACGTGTGTGTGTGTGTGTGGGGGGGCGCGCGCGTGTGTATTACACTTGCTTTATCCATTCATCAGTTGATGGACATTTGAGCTGTTTCTAGAATTTGGCTATTGTGGATAATGCTGCTATAAACATTGGGGTGCACATATCCCTTTGAATTAGTATTTTTGTATTCTTTGGGTAAATACCTGGTAGTGCAATTGCTAGATAATAGGGTAGTTCTATTTTTAATTTTTGAGGAACCTCCATAGTGTTTTCCAGAGTAGCTGCACCCAGTTTGCATTCCCACCAACAGTGCAAGAGGGTTCCTCTTTCTCCACACCCTTGTCAACACCTGTTGTTTCTTGTGTTGTTGATTGTAGCCATTCTGACAGGTGTAAGGTGATATCTCTTTGTAGTTTTGTTTTGTATTTCCCTGATGCTGAGTGACGTCGAGCATCTTTTCATGTGTCTGTGAGCGATCTGTACATCTTCTTTGGGAAAATGTCTACTCATGTCTTCTGTCCATTTTTTAACTGAATTGTTTATATTTTGGGTGTTGAGTTTGATAAGTTATATATTTTGGATACTATCAGATATGTCATTTGCTAATGTCTTCTCCCATTCCATAGGTTGTCTCTTAGTTTTGTTGATTTTTTTCCTTCATTATGCAGAAGCTTTTTATTTTGATGTAGTCCCAATAGTTTATTTTTGTTTTTGTTTCTTGCCTCAGGAGACCTATCTAGAAAGAAGTTGCTACGGCTGATGTCAAAGAAGTTACTGCCTGTGCTCTCTTCTAGGATTTTTATGGTTTCATGTCTCACATTTAAGTCTTTAATCCATTTCAAATTTATTTTTGTGTATGGTGTAAGAAAGTGGTCCAGTTTCATTCTTCTGCATGTTATGTCCAGTTTTCCCAACACCATTTGTTGAAGAGACCATCTCTTTCCCAGATATTCTTTCCTGCTTTGTAGAAGATTGACCATATAGTTGTGGGTTCATTTCTGGGTTTTATATTCTTTTTCATTGCTTTATGTTGTCTATTTTTGTGCCAGTGACATACTTTTTTGATTACTACAGCTTTGTAATATAACTCAAAGTCTGGAATTGTGATGCCTCCAGCCTTATTTTCCATTTTCAGGGTTGCTTTGACAATTTGGGGTCTTCTGTGGTTCCATACATATTTTAAGATTGTTTGTTCCAGCTCTCTGAAAAATGCTAGTAGTATTTTGATAGGGGTTGTATTAAATGTGTAGATTGCTTTGGGTGCTGTAGACATTTTAATAATATTCTTCCAATCCATGAGCATGGAACGTCTTTCCATTTCTTTGTGTTGTCTTCAATTTCTTTTATCAGTATGTTATAGTTTTCAGAGCACAGGTCTTTCACCTCTTTGGTTAGATTTATTCCTAGGTATCTTATGATTTTTGGTGCAATTGTAAATGGGATTGATTTCTTAATTTCTCTTATTCATTATTGGTGTATAGAAATACAGCAGATTTCTATACACTAATTTTGTATCCTGTGACTTTACTGATTTCATGTTTAACAGTTCTAGCAGTTTTTTTGATGGAGTCTTTAGGATTTTCTATATAGCATATAATGTCATCTGCAAATCGTGAAATTTGACTTCTTCCTTGCCAGTCTGGATGGCCTTTCTTTTTAATTGCTATGGTTAGGACTTGCAGTAGTATGTTGAATAACAGTGGTGAGCATAGACATTGCTGTCTTTTTCCTGATTGTAGAGGAAAATCTCTCAGTTTTTCCCCATTTAGGATAATAGCTGTGGGTTTTCCATATATGACCTTTATTATGTTGAGGTATATTCCTTCTGAAACTTCTTTGTTGAGAGTTTTTATCACAAATGGATATTGTACTTTGTCAAATGCTTTTTCTGCATCTATTAAAATGGTCATATGATTCTTATCCTTTCTCTTATTGATGTGATGTATCCCACTGATTGATTTGCAAATACTGAACCACCCTTGCAACGCAAGAATAAATCCCACTTGATCGTGGTGACTGATTTTTTTTTTTTTAATTGTATTGATGGATTCTGTTTGCTTATATTTTGTTGAGGATTTTTGTATCTGTGTTCATCATGGATATTGTCCTGTAGTTCTCTCCCGTGCGTGTGTGTGGGTGTGGTGTCTATCTGGTTTTGGTTATCTGGGTTAATTCTGGCTTCATAGAAAGACTTTGGAAGTTTTCCTTTTTTAGTTTTTGGGATAGATTTAGAAGAATAGGTATTCTTTAAATGTTAGGTACAATCCACCATGAAGCCATCTGGTCCTGGACTTTAGTTTGTTGGGAGTCTTTTTGATTACTGTGCTAGATATTGGTCTGTTCTAAGTTCTAGTTTTCTGTTTCTTCCTATTTCAGTTTTTGTAACTTATGTTTCTAGGAATTTATCCATTTCTTCTAGGTTGTCCAATTTGTTGGTGCATAGTTTTTCATAATATTCTCTTATTATAATTGCTTGTATTTCTGTGGTCTCTTTTCTCACTTGTGATTTTATTTGCTTGGGTCTTTTCTTTTTTTGATAAGACTTGCTAGAGGTTTATCAATTTTATTCTTTTTTCCCCAAAGATCCAGCTCCTGATTTCATTGTTCTATTTTTTTTAGTTTCTATATCATTTATTTCTGCTCTAATCTTTATTGTTTCCTTCCTCTGCTGGGTTTAGGCTTCACTTTTTCTAGCTCCTTTAGGTATAATGTTAGTTGTTTATTTGCAATTTTTCATCTTGAGTTAGGCCTGTATTGCTATATACTTCCCTCTTAGGACAGCTTTTGCTGCATCCCAAAGATTTTGGACCATTGTTTTCATTTTCGTTTGTTTCTATGTATTGTTTTATTTCTTCTTTGATTTCCTGGTTGACCCCTTCATTGTTTAGTAACATGTTGTTTAACCTCCATGTATTTGTGGTCTTTGCAGATTTCTTCCCTATGGTTGACTTATTTGCTTTATGGCATTGTGGTCAGAAAAGGTGCATGGTATGACTTCAGTCTTTTTGTATTTGTATTTTTGTATCTGCTGAGGCCTGTTTGGTGAACTATTATGATGTATTCTGGAGAATGTTCCATGTGCTTGAAAACAGTGCAGATTCTGCTGTTTTAGGATGGAATGTCCTGAATATATCTGTTAAGCACATCTGATCCAGTGTGTTATTCAAAGCCATTGTTTCCTTGTTGATTTTCTGTTTAGGTGATCTGTCCATTGATGTAAGTGGGGTGTTAAAGTCCCCTACTATTATTGATAAGTTCTTTATGTTTGTTACTGTTTTATATATTTGGGTGCTCCTGTGTTGGGTACCTAAATGTTTACAATTGTTACATTTTCTTGTTGGATTGTCCTCTTTATTATATAGTACCCTTCTTTGTCTCTTGTTACAGTCTTTGTTTTGAAGTCTAGTTTGGTAGAAATATTGTTATTCTGACTTTCTTTTAATATCCATTTGCATGATAAATATTTCTCTACCCCCTCACTTTCAATCTGCGATGTCTTTTTAAAGTCTAAAATGAGTCTCTTGTAGACCTATAGATGGGTCTTTTTTTTTTTTTTAATCCGTTCTGACACCCTATGTCTTTTGGAGTGTTAAGTCTATTTATTTGAAGTCGTAATAGCTATCAATAATTAATGATATCACTATATTTTGCAAACCATATGTCTTGTTGGCTTGCTTTTGTTGATTTTGATGTCTCTTGGATCCAGAGGTCTGTTTGCTTCCCCAGATTAGGAAAGTTTCTAGCTATTACTACTTCAAATAAATTTTCTTCCCCCTTTTCTCTCTTCCTTTTCTGGGACTTCTGTAACACAAATGTTATTTTTTTTTAAGCTTATTTAAGTAATCTCTATACTGAATGTGTGGCTTGAACTCATGACCCTAAGATCAAGAGTCTCATGCTCTTCTGACTGAGCCAGCCAAGTGCCCCTGCACTGAGCTCCCTGAGTCTATTCTCATTTTGCATAATTCTTTTTTTCTCTTCAGCTTCATTGTTTTCCATTACTTTGTGTCTTAGGCCACTAATTCATTCCTCTGCTTCCTCCAGCCTGCTGTTCATTGCATCAAGCCTGTTTCCAATCTCATTTATTGCATTCTTCATCTCTGATTCTTTTTTAACTCTTTTATCTCTGTGATAAGGGTCTCACTGATGTCTTCTTTTGTCAAGCTCAGTGAATATCCTTATGATCCTTGTGCTTTAAATTCTCCATGAAGCATGTTATTTATATCTGTTTCTCTTAGATCTCTGGCGGTGGCCTTATTTTGTTCTTTCATTTGGGATGAATTCCTCCTTCTTTGCATTTTTGTCCCTGACAGGTGCAGTGTATGCTCTGCTGTTGTGTTCTGACTGCTCTGTCCTTCAGGCTAGTCATCTGCAGGGGCTCTCCTTGCCTGCTGTGGGCAGTGTTTGGTCCCTGGCCTGAATGTGGTGAGTTTTAGCTAGGTGTGCTCTGGTCCACTTGTAAAATGAAACCTGTCACCACCCCTAGCAGAACTGAGGCCCTGAAAAACTGGTCAGGAGATGTGCTGTGGGCAGGGGTATGTGCTGGTCTTCGGGAGAGGGGCCTGCTGTGCTGGGACTGAGACATGCTCGACTGAGAGGGCAGTCCCACCAGAGCACAGGGGGGTGGGGCTTGTTGAAGGCAAGTTAGGCAATCAGTGCTGGTGCTACCCTGCCTCCAGCAGGTGGCTCTATATTTATGCTGAGGGGCAGGGGAAGGAAATGGCACTGGCCAGCTCCTTTGTTTCCAGGGACCAGCTCTGAGAACAGAAAATCTCCCCACTGTGTTCCCTGGTGCTCTTCAGATTTCTGTTTCCACACTGTCAGCCCCCTGGTTGTTTGCTTGTTCTTCTCTCCAAGAGCAGTGCTTTGCCCTCAGGACTCTATTTTAGCCAAGCCTGCTAACCTTTAAAACTCCAGGCTTTAAGTTCCATTGGTTGCAAGAACTCGTGAAATTCAGCCTCTCTCATTTTCCAAGCTTTGGGGAAATGTTCTTCTCCTGTGTTCCCCTGTGTGCGCCTCTTTCTTGCCCCTCTTTGTAACTACAGTTCCCTCCCTTCCTTGGTACCTTCTATCACTTTCTCCCCCAGACCACATCTCCACACTTCCTACTTCTTTGATGTGGCCTCTTCTCTTATTTGTGGAGTTTGTTCTGTCCTTCTTCAGGTTGACGTTTTTTGTGTGTGGGGGGGGTTGTTTAGGATGATTTGATAGTTACCTAGTTGTGTTCGTAGGATGAGGTGAGCCCCTAGGGCCCTCTTACTCTGCTGCCATCATCTCTCTCTCTAAAAAAAAAAAAAAAAAGACAACAAAAAACAAAAAAAACAAACCCATGGCTTTTAATGGTAAGATATGCTGTTTTGTAGCTACCGCAAAATGGCTTTGTATTTCAGATACAATGTTTAAATCTAGATTTACATTTACACTCTATTTGTCAATCTGGTTCATCTTTTCACTTGAAGGTGACAGGCAGAGGTTTGTAATGTCACTTGGGAAATAAGGGGAGAAACAGCAAAGGAATCATTTAAACAAAGTCAGTCTAAAATTGTTCTTAGAATCACTTAGCCTTATACCCAAGCCAGGAGATTTTTCAGAAAATCATCATTATTTATGTTTTATGTGCTGCCATTTACTTTTTGAAGTGCAGGAAATCAATTCAGTTACATTAGGGGAAAAACTACAGGGGGGAAAAAAGACTAATAATAAACTGAGAATGCTGGTATTTGAAGAATTTCACAGTTCAGCCTAATTAGTCTTGAAATGGTAACATTTGCTGATGACAATTATCATACTTATTTAGAAAGTGAGCAACACTTTCTATGAAATTGCATCTTCATATATCAGTTGTAAAAACATAGGTTTATGTTTAAATAGATTATATGATCTACTTTATCTATAAACTTTTCACCAAAATTTCTAAGTTTTTTAACATTCACAGTGTCACGCAACCATCACATCAATTTGAGAACACTTTCATCACTCCGAAAAAATTCCACACCCATTAGCAGTCATTTCTTATTTGACCCCAAATCCTGCAGCCATAAGCAACTACTATTTTCTGTATCTGTAGCTTTTTCTATTTTGATGACTAGAATATTCAATATGTGGTCTTTTGTGACTGGCTCCTTTCACTTAGCATAATGTTTTCAAGATTCCTCCACTGCATCATCCTTCCTCCATCATTTCTCCACTGTGTCGCTACTTCACTTCTGGTAATTACTAAATAATCCATTCTATAGATACACTGTACATTCATCAGTTGATGGGCATTCGGGTTGTTTGCTCTTTTTGACAATTATGAATAATACTGCTGTGAACATCAACAGAGAATTTTTTATGTGTATATACGGTTTCCATTTTCTTGGGTATATATCTATGGTTGAATCCTATAGAGTTGCAGGGTAATATGGTAACTCTGTTTAACATTTTAGGAAGTGCCAGACTGTTTTCCAAGAAGCTGTACCACTAGTGTTTGAGGCTTCCAATTTCTCTATATCCTTATGAACACTAGTTATTATCTTTTTTATTATAACCATACTGGTGCCCATGTAATGAAATCTAATAATTTTGATATACTTTCTTTGATGGCTAATGATGTTGAACATCTCATGTATTTATTGGCCATTTATGTCTTCCGATTTCTTGCAGTAATGGTTGATAGTTTTCAGAGCGTAAGTTTTATAGTTCTTTTGTTAAATTCTTGATTTTTGATGCTATGATAAATGTGAATTTTATTTTTCAGACTCTTCACTGGTAATATATAGAAATAGTTTATTTTTGGGGACACCTAGGTGGCTCAGTAGGTTAGGCATCTGACTTCAGCTCAGATCATGATCTTGGGGTCCTGGGATCAAGCCCCATATAGGGCTCCCTGCTTGGCAGGGAGTCTGCTTCTCCCTCTTCCTCTGCATCTCCCCCCACTCATTCTCTCTCTCTCTCTCTCAAATAAATATTAAAAAATAATTAGAAATAGTTTATTTTTGCGTATTGACCTTTTACAGTTTTTTTGAAGTCATTTGAGTTCTGTTTTTCTTTAATGGATTTCTTGGGATTTTCTGTTTGCAAGATATCATTTGCAAATAGTTTTATTTCTTCCCCAAATGTATTCTTCTTATTTTCTTGTCTATTTGAACTGGCTAGCACCTCTAGCATAATGTCAAAAAAAAAAAAAAAAAGTTAGGCAGAGCTGATGGCCTGTTTCTTTTCTCTTCCTTGATTTTAGGGAGTAAGCATATGGTTTCATTTTTTTTTTTTCTCTTTAATCCTAGACAACCTATCAAGGTGTTTTTGTCATGGAAGTATATTGTTTTTCGTCAAATGCTGTTTCAGTGTATATTGAAATGATCATGTGTTTTTTATGCTTTATTCATAAGGTATAGTACATTAACTGATTTTTTTTTTTAAGATATTCAACTTTGCATTCCTGGGACAAATCCTATTTCTTCATGATGTATAATCCCTTTGATATGTTTGATTTGTTTGGGTTCATGGTATTTTGTTGAGATTTTTGAGTCTGTATTAATAAAAATATATTGATCTGTATTATTTTCTTGTGATGGCTTTGTCTGGCCTTGATATCAAGGTAATACTGACCATATGAATTAGTTAGGAAGCCTTCCTTCCTCTTCTTTTTTATCGAAGTCTTTGGGAAGAATGGATAATGTTTCTTTAAATGTTTGGTAGAATTCCATCAGCAAAATCATCTGGACATGTGCTTTGTGGAGTTTTAAAATTACTAATATTATATAAGCTCTAATTGGTATAGGCCCAGTCCAATATTTTTGTTTCAGTTTTAGAAGCCTGCGTCTGTCTAGGAATTTGTTCATTACATTACAAGTCTACATTACAAGTAGACTCTTGAACTTTCTTTATTATTGGAATGGTCTGTTTCTCCCTGTAATTCTCTCAGTTTTTTGCTTCATATATTTGGGGTTTGTTTTTAGGTGCATATATGTTTATAATTGTTAGATTTTTGTTGATGGATCGGCCTGCATTTTCTTATGTTTATCTCCATTCTATTCTTAATAGAGTCTGCTTTCAATATTTGAACTACCAAAGATCAATAAAGAAATGAAAAACTTAAACACTGTCAATTACACCTAACATATCTATCAATATTCCACACACCAATAGCACAATATACATTCTTCTTAAATGTATATAGAACATTATCCAGGATATATCACATGATAGGCCATTAAAAAAAAAACCCACAAAGAATTTAAAAGGACTGAGATTATACAAAGTACAGAGTGAAACTAGAGAGAGTAAAACTAGAAATCAGTAACAAAAAAAAAAATTGGGGAATATTGACATATCAGTGAAAATTTTAAGACCTCTATATAGCAAATATATCAAATAAAAATTAAGAGAAATTAGTGAATATTTGAGATGAATTAAAATGAAGACACAGTATATACAGAATATAGCTAGAGAAGTGCTTATGGGAAATTTATAGCTAAATGAAAACATTAAAAAAACCAACAGACATTTCAAAACAATAACCTAGTTTGCTACCTGAAGGCACTGGATAAAGGAAAGCAATTAAACCCAAAGCAAGAAGAACAAAAAGAAATAAATATTGGAATATAAATTATAGAGATTAGAAAAAAAATAAAAAACTTAAAGTTGGTTTCTGAAAGAATTTTTTGTTTTTAATTACAAAACTTTAGCTAGATTGACAAAAAATGTTCATAGCAGCAATGTCCACAATAGCCAACTGTGGAAGGAGCCGAGATACCCTTCAACAGATGAATGGATAAAGAAGATGTGGTACATATACACAATGGAATATTATTCAGCCATCAGAAATGATGAATACCCACCATTTGCATTGACATGGATGGAACTGGAGGGGATTATGTTAAGTAAGTCAAACAGAGAAAGACCATTATCATATGGTTTCACTCATATGTGGAACATAAGCAATAGCACGGAAGACCGTAGGGGAAGGGAGGGAAATCCTCCCCCGGAGGGGGAGATGAACCACAAGAGACTGTGGACCCGGAGAAACAATCTGGGGGTTTCAGAGGGGAGGTGGTTGGGGGAGGTGGTAGCAGGGTGATGGGTATTGAGGAGGGCACATGCTGTGATGAGCACTGGGTGCTATACTTAACTAATGAATCGTTGAACACTAAATCAAAAACTAATTACATACCATACAGTGGCTAACTGAATATAATAAAAACAAGTTTTAAAATCTTTCATATTAAGAAATCTGAATAAACAAAATAACTGAAAAAAAATAAAAGCCATTATCGATGGGGGGGAATGTTTATCTCCAGTAATATTTTTTGATTTAAAATCTATTTTGCTTAATAGGAGTATAACCACTCCATCTTTCTTAAGGTTGCTATTTGCATGACCTAGGCCTTTCTATGTCTTTGTATCTTTGAACCTAAAATGTCTCCTATAAACAGCAGCATTTGATTCATGCTTTTTTATCTAGTCTTAAAATCTTTTGAATAGATTATTCATTTCCTTACTCACCATTTTTGATATAATTGGATTTAATTTGTCCTTTTACTGTTTAATATGTCTCATGTCATTTTTCTTTATTTCTCCTTTACTGTTCTTTTTTTTAATTTATTTTTTAATTTTATTATATTAATCACCATACATTACATCATTAGTTTTTGATGTAGTGTTCCATGATACATTGTTTGCATATAACACCCAGTGCTCCATTCAGTATGTGCCCTCTTTAATACCCATTTAATACCCATCACCAGGCTAACCCATGCCCCTCCCCTCTAGAACCCTCAGTTTGTTTCTCAGAGTCTATAGTCTCTCATGGTTCGTCTCCCCCTCCGATGTCCCCCCCTTCATTTTTCCCTTCCTGCTATCTTCTTCTTCTTTTTTTTTTTTTTAAACATATAATGTATTATTTGTTTCAGAGGTACAGGTCTGTGATTCAACAGTCTTACACAATTCACAGCACTCACCATAGCACATACCCTCCCCAGTGTCTATCACCCAGCCTGTTCTTTTTTTAAAGGGAATATTTTTTAGTGTAACATTTAAATTTCTTTAATGATTTTTTAAGTATATTTAAAAAGTATTTTCATAGTAGTTTAATGAGAGCTTCTCACATAAGAATCCACTTCACTTTTTTTTAAGAGTGGGGGAGGGGCAAAGAGAAAGAGAGAATCTTAGGCAGGCTCCATGCCCAGCACAGAGCCTGACAGGGGGCTCAAAGTCACGACCCTGAGATCATAACCTGAGCTGAAATCAAGAGTTTGTTGCCTAACCAACTGAGCCACCCAGGAGCCCCCCCCCACTTTACCTTTATAATAATTCTAGTGAGACATAGAAATGTTCTTCCAATATAGCTCTATTTTCTCTTCCCCTTGTGTTGCTATTAGTTATACATATTACATCTCTATATGTTACCTAAAAATACATTCTTTTAATTACTACTTTGTATAAGAATTTCATGTCTACTAAGAAAGCTGAGAAAAGGGAAATCAAGTACATATTTAGTCTGTTGTATTAAACTTACTTACTATTCTGAGTTCTCTTCATTTCTTCCTGTAGCTTCCCATTATCATCTGGCATCATTTACTTCAGTACAGCTTTCTTCCTATCTACCTCCTTGGTGCTGCAATCGTAAAATTCATTACATTTCTATTTGGTATACCTCCAACAATGCAATTATAAACCTATTTATTTGAAAAGAAACAGAAGAAAAGAGAAGTATTTGTTTATATTGTCTCTTGTAATTATATAATTACCTTTACAGATGCTCTTTGTTTTTCATGTAGATTTGAATTACCGTATCACTTGCTTTCACTCCTAAGATCTTCCTTTACTTCAGTTTTTTGTTTTGTAAATGTCTTTATATCCTCTTCATTTTTTGAAGATAGTTTTATTGGCTATAAGATTCTTGGTTGATAGCTTTTCTTCTTTCAGTAGTTTGAGTATGTGTCCCTGTGTCTTCTGATCTCCACTATGTCTGATTATAAGTCAATGATTAATCATACTTGGGTTTCTTTGAATGTGACAGGTGATTTTTCTCTTGTACTACCAAAATTTTCTTTGTCTTTGGTCTTCAGAGTATTTTCTATGATGTGTCTGTTGTAGCTCTTTGTGTTTCTATTGCTGTAGCTCTCTTTGAGTTTATATTATCATAGTGTCGGTGCCTGACATGTAGCTTTTTTGACTTTAACAGAAGTGCTTGACATTAAGCTTTTGATCATTGAGACATCCATTTTAAAGACCTACATCTTGAATGAACATATTGCTAGCTATACAACTAGATAAAGATTCAGAATACCCCCACTACTAAAGTTCTGCTTTTAGAAAGCCCTGGGTGACTTAGATAACAGACTAATTGAATACCCCTGTGTTTCCCTTTCTGCACTTTAATTTTCATCCCTGTTTTAAATATGAAGAGTAAGCGTGTGAAAGCCTAGGCACTGCATTCTCAACTCCAATAAAGGCAGATCCCCAATTCCTTTCTCTTTCTGTGTGTCTGTCCTCTGTCTGCCTCTCTACCCACTACCTTACTCTGTGGCCCCCAGTGTGCCCTGTGTCCTCTACGACTTGTGAATAATAAACATTTTTTTCCCTCAGAGTTTCCTGATGTTTGTTGCTAAGGTGCATCTTGTAATTCTAAGAACCACAAGGGCCTGTACAGCCCCAACATTTGGTTCCAGTCAGCGAAATGTCCGGGGGGCTTGCTTTAGGTAGTACAGGTTCATTTGAGTGCCCCAGGCATTCCTAGCTTATAGCATCACTGTCAGTAGGCTGGAACAAACACAAAACAGCTACTTGAAGCTCATCGAGCTTCTTGGAGGGTTTAGATTAATGTTTGTTTTTGTTATAATATTGGGACATTTTCAGTTACTTTTCTGATTTTTTTTCCCCTTCTATTTCTCTCTACTCTTCTGGTAACTTCGATTATGTAAATGTTATATTTAATGGTGTCCCACATTTCTCTGAGGCTCTGTCCTTTTCCTTTTTTTCTTACCCTTTTTTTCTCTGTTCTTCAGATTGTATAATCTCTATTTACCTATGTGCAAGTACCTTGATTCTTTCTTATGCCAGTTCAAATACACTATTGATCCCCTCTAGTGATTTTTTCCTTTGTGTCACTGTACTTTTCAACTGCAGTATTTCCATTCGGTTCTTTATTCTCTTTATGACCTTGTCTTCACATCTTCCATTTTTTTTCTCTAATTCTGGTTTCTTTTAATTCTTTAAACATGTTTATAGTGGCTTCTTTGAAGCCTGTGTCAATTAAATGTGACATCTGGACCCTCTCAGTTTCTGTTGCCTGCTGCTTTTCCTGTGTATGGGTCACATTTTTCTGCTTCTTTGCATGTGTAATTTTTTTTGGGGAAAGTAGATATTGTGGTTGTGGTAATTTGGAAACTGATTCCCTTCTTCCATCTTTGATATTATGTTGCTGTTTAATGACTTGATGCACTTATTTTCTTTTGCTTTATAATAAATTATCACAAACTTGGCAGATTAAAACAAAACAAATTTATTATCATATTGTTTGGAGGTCAGGAGTCTGGAATGATTTTCTGTAGGCTAAAATCAGCGTATAACAGCTTGTCTGCTTTCCTTCTGGAGGCTCAAGAGGAGCATCCACATCCTTGCTTTTTTCCAGGTTCTACATTTAATTCACAGTTTCTTGACTTGTGGTCCTCATCTATTTTCAAAGCCAGCAATAGCTAGTCAAGATTTCTCACACTGCATCACTCCAACACTGACTCAACTGCCTCCCTCTTCCATATTATAAGGATTTTTATTATTACATTGGGCCCACCTTGATAATCTAGGAAAATATGCCAATCTCAAAGTCAATTGATCAGCAGCCTTAATTCTACCTACAAACTTAATACCTACCATTTTTACTTTTTAGCAATGACAATATGACCCACTTTGAAAAGCCATTATTCTGCTGATCACACTTGGGTAGAATAATTTCGTGAAGTGCATTTCTCCAGTGTGAGGTCTCTGAAGCCACTCCCTGTAAGGAGCAGCCTTGGGCATGAGCACGGTCATCCTGGATGACTTTATTTTACAGACTGGAAAACAATGGTTCTTAAACATCAAGAATCCTATGCAATATTGGTATTTATCAGCAGAGCTCAGACTAAAAACTAGTTATTTCACGTACCAGTTTAGTGCAAATTTTGCCTTATCAGTCTACCTTCCAAATATATCCAAGTGGGAATTGCAATGATGGTGCTACATAAATTCATCTTCATGAAGGGAATGGTGTTATTAATGACTAAGTGGACACATACACTCATTAGACAAGACCGACACAATTAAACTTACTTTTTAAATGCTAAAGTATTTGTTTTAAAGGAAACTTCTCCACTTTGTTGGGTACTATTTGTGGACAAATGAATTTAGAAATGATTTACAAGATAAAAAGTTAAATTTATAGCTGTTTGCCTTCATCAGTGTGTTCTGAATATATTCCAAAATTTGTGATGTGATCTGGGTTAATTGGTACTGAGGTAATAAATGTAATTATTATTACATGGGCTATCATAAAATCACTGTCTCAGGGCGCCTGGGTGGTATAGTCGGTTGAGTGTCCGACTCTTGGTTTTGGTTCAGGTCTGATCTCAGGGTCTTGGGATTGAGGCCCACGTCGGGCTCTGTGGTCCATGGGGAGTCTGCTTGAGTTTCTCTCTCCCTCTTCCTCTGCCCCTCCTTGCTGCGTGCATGCTCTCTCTCTCAAATAAATTTTTTTTTAAAAGATTTTATTATTTATTTGAGAGAGAGAATGAGAGAGAGAGAGCAGGAGAGGGGGGAGGGTCAGAAGGAGAAGCAGACTCCCTGCCGAGCAGGGAGCCCGATGCGGGACTCGATCCTGGGACTCCAGGTTCATGACCTGAGCCGAAGGCAGTCGCTTAACCAACTGAGCCACCCAGGCGCCCTCAAATAAATTTTTTTAAAAAAGAGAAAAAAAGAAAATGTCTCTCTAGAGAATAATGAGGAAAGAGATCAAATTGCAAGACACTAAGTACTTTGTAGGCACTGATTTTTGTCATAACCACAAAGTCTAATAATTAATATTTATTCAGTAGTTGTGTTTTTGTGAGAATTAGATGTTATTCCACCTTTAGAAATTTTCATACTATTTTTATTGCAACTCATCTGTAAAATGCTATAATAAGAAAATTAGAATTTTGCCTGAAATACTAAATGCCAGGATGTATTATCCAGATCAGCATTAATAGCTATGTATTAGTATTTGTCCATTTTATAAAAATGGACTCTTGAATAGTTTTTGTTAAATACTAAATGAAAGAACTTTCCAAGTACTGTACCACTATGGACAAGCCTCACAGCAACTGAATGAGTTCTTAAAAAACAAAAAACATGTGTAGCTGAAGCAGCATATAAAGATAACATACACTGAATAAATTAGGATTATCAATAGCAAGATCAGATATATGAAGTGAAAGAAGGAAAATAAGAGGTAGTACTAAAGAGGATAAATCTACTTAGAATTATAAATGAGAGGGAGAGTCTAAAAGGAGAGGTCAAAGAGTCCAAGTTAATTGTTCCAGATAAAAAAAAAATGCTACAAAGAGTAACAGCTCAACAGTCACATGAATTTATGAGAGGGCAGAGAAAAGACCAGGGTTTTATATGGGTTAGCTTAATTGGAAGCTCTTTAATGTATCAACTGTAAACATTATTCATTAGCAATATTAGCACCTAGTTCTTAAAGTGGATGTTTCACAACCGAAAGAGCTACTGAACTAGGGAAGGCTCATCACTGAAAGGGTCAAGACTTTTCAAGGAGAACTTGAAGGATATACTGAAATTCTAATGGTTTTGCCACGTGTCTGGAACTTACATAAAATGAAATTTTTCTACAGGTTTGCTGCCTCTTGAGTAGAAAATACCTACCTATCAAAATAGTGAATGGTTACTATAGAGGAAACTGAGCAAAAAGACAATATACTTAATTATTATAACTTCAAAGGTTGCTTTTTTCTGAATATCTTGAATGCAAGAAAATGAATGTATATCCAGTAAATTTGGTTAGAATGAGTGTAGAAAAATTATATAATATCTATAATATATAATATCTATCTTACCTTATGCATGATCTTACCACTAATATTGCAGACATATGCTGTTCAACATGAAGGCAAAGGGTAGTAAAATGCCTCCGTGGTTTCTACAAGGTTTCTCCTTGGACTTCAATGGTTTTTCCTTGTGGGAACCTAAAAGAGGTCACTGTATTTGGTTGGTTGGTTTGAATTTGCAGTATGCTGCAAAATTCTCAAAGATGAACAGGAGTTTTTTTGTTATTCTTGTTCTTGTTTTTTTTTTTGTTTTGTTTTTGTATGAATTTAATAATCAACAAGGATCATTTGTACAGGATCTGAGTAAATGAAGATCTTGATTAGGACAGCACACTCACTTTTCATTTATTAAGGTAACTGGTTTAACAGCTTAAACCTAAGTGATCTTCAAAAACAGCTATCTCCTATCATTGTGGCTAAGGTTGGTGTGTGTTATACAGTGTAATATTTTTAATAATCATACTTCTAATAGCACTTTTAATAATCATACTAATAATACTTTTAATAATGCTGAATTTGTCAAATTAGTTTTATTAAATTATGGCTAATTTAAGGTTAAACTACTGATAATCAGATTCTCACTGATTTGTATATATTTGTTTGAATGACCTAAAAAGGGGGGGGGGGTGGAGATTTATGGTTAACATAGGACAAGTTGAGTAGATATTGTCCATAAGAAAGTTAAAACAAAACAAAACAAAAACAACAACAGCACCTATTGTGGTGGGAAACTATTTGAGACCTACTGATTTAGAACAATATGTCCAGGGAAGTTCCTCAATAAAAAAATAAATACCAGGAGAATTTGAAAATTCTGATTTTTCTACCACATTACTTTTCCTCTGTGTCTCTGTATCTTTGGGATTCAAAATATAAATGTTGGCAGGCAGGAAACATTTTAGTCGTCTTTAAAAAAAAATAGCGGTTTCTTTCATTTGAACAGTCAAAGAAATGCAATGGGAGCAGCAAAACCAAGATATGGCAAAACACTGAACTAATTTGGAGCTATCACAAGCCAAGAGAACAGAAGAAATAACCTGTGACTTTGCCATAAATAATACTGAGGAAGAAAATAGTGATCTGTAGATTAAAAGATCAAGCATGACTGTTAAAGGATCAAGGATGACTGCTGTGTTTTCAACTTGAGTAGCTGGGGGAATGTTATTATTTTCTTTGGTAAAGATTTATTTTTTTTAAAGATTTATTTATTTTACAGAGAGAGGGTAGGGAGGGGCAGAGGGAGAGAAAGAATCTTTTTTTTTTTTTTTTTAAAGATTTTATTTATTTATTTGACAGAGAAAGACACAGCGAGAGAGGGAACACAAACGGGGAGTGGGAGAGGGAGAAGCAGACTCCCTGCCGAGCAGGGAGCCCGATGCGGGACTCGATCCCGGGACTCCAGGATCATGACCTGAGCTGAAGGCAGTCGCTTAACCAACTGAGCCACCCAGGCGCCCGGGAGAGAAAGAATCTTAAGCAGACTCCGCACTGAGCCTGAAGCCCAACACAGGGCTGGATCCCACAACCCTGAGATCACAACCTGAGCTGAAACCAAGAATTGGATGCTTACCTGACTGTGCCACCCAGACGCCCCAAGATTTATTTATTTGAGAGAGGATGTGGGGGGAGAGGGCGGGGAGGGTTAAAAGGAGAGGGAGAGAATCTTCAAGCAGGTTCTCCACTGAATGCCAAGCATGACCTGAGCCAAAGCCAATAGTCAGCCACTTAACCTGCTGAGCCACTCAGGTGCCTCTGGGGTAATGTTATTACTGAGATAGAGAGATGGGTAGGAGTAGAGGGTGTAAAGAAATTAAGAATTCTGTTGGAACCATACTAAGGTTGATATATCTAGTAGATGCCCAAGAGATATTGGTTGGAAGTTGAATTAACAAAGATAAAGCTTAGGGAAGTGGTCAGCACTGAAATAAACTGGGGTTCATGTAGAAATTAGGAGATAGGGAGAAGATGCTTATTGTAATCAATAAATGTTTGGATATAATTATCCATATTTCTTTTTTTTTTTTTTAAGATTTTATTTATTTGACAGAGAGAGACACAGCAAGAGAGGGAACACAAGCAGGGGGAGTGGGAGAGGGAGAACCAGGCTTCCCGCTGAGCAGGGGGCCCGATGTGGGGCTCGATCCCAGGACCCTGGGATCATGACCTGAGCCAAAGGCAGGCGCTTAATGACTGAGCCACCCAGGCGCCCCATAATTGTCCATATTTCTGAAGTAAAAGTAGAAAAATACTGTATCTTGTTGGGAAGTCACTACTGCATAATTTAACCAAAACTAACATTTTTAAGTGCTTATATGTGCCAGGCACATTTTCAAATACTTTATATTTATTAAAATGATATTTTCACAAGTACTATTATGAGTCCGTTAATGTTTATTATCAACACTGAGCACAAAATGGCCAAGGCAGGGTCTACCTAATAGAGGCTAAGGAATTAGATGTACCAGTAGCCTAAGAACAGCGTAAATGCTTCTGCCAAACTCCAGGGGAGTTCTTGGGCTCCATCTTAACAGTCATGAGATCCTGAGGTTAGTGACACTTTTTATTCATAGGTGGAGGGTCTAAAGGCCTCTTTCCCAATTTGAAATTAGTTACCTTGCAGAATCACCTGCAGGAGTGGGTAGTACATGCATCTGAGCTGGTGATGGGATTGCCTTGCTTTTGTTAGACCACTGTTACATCACTAAATTTCCTGCTTGATTCCCTTATGTGTCTGAGAAGGATTTTAAAAATAAGCAGCTTAAAAAAATTAAAGGACATTGAAAGTTCATATTGAGTGGGTCATTATCTTTTTAACTTATATTTGAGAAAACAACTTTTGTACTGCTTTGGGTTGTCCTGATTATCAAAGCCTAACTTCTGGGATACATAGATCCCAGTTCTGACTTGCCTTGGCAATTTTTAGGAAACTGCTACTGTAGTGCAGAGGAAAACTGTTTGCCTTGTGTCAGAATGACCTTCATGTAAACTAACCTAATAGGCATTGGCTAGATATCACCTTGGTTACAAATTTTTTGCAGAAATGAAATTGACATATTAAAATGCATTCAACCTAATTTTATTGAGGAAAATATAAGCAAAAATTAGCCATCAGATAAACACACACAAACTAGCATTTGAATTTGATACTACACACACACACACACACACACACTCGCAAATCTTGTACAGAGTTCAGGCTGATATTCTTTGACAGTGCTGGCAATTTCCATGCATAAATCATGGAATATGAGATTCATGAACCACACTGACTGAAGTGAATAATGATTCCGTAAAGTTTAAATCTGACTTTCTGTGAAAGCCAGACTTTCTTGAATGAGGAATAACCTTTAGAACTCTATGGGACATATCATATTAGAGACCATTATATTTATAAAAAGAAGAAAAAAAAAAAAAACAGTCCCACAGAATGAGAAAAGATTGTGTTTCAGTTTGTTTCTACTCATAGATTTTTCTCCTAACTCATTTTTATTGTAGGTACCTAGGGAGTCCTACTGAGCTCTGCAATTTCACCTGTTGTGTGATGCATGCATGGAGTTGCTGATATTTCTTCTTAACACTGTAGGAAATGTAGAGCAAACAAGCAATTTGTAAGGGATTTTTTTTTTTTTTTAAGCTGTAAGGGATAAGGCTATGGCCACAGAGCTTGATTAGCTAAAAATGGATTCTCTAATGAAGATATGATTACTGGTTAGCTTCAAGCTTTGTGATTCTTTGCTGGAAATACCACTGATTTTTCTGAAAGCATTTTAAGGAGTGGATTTCAGAATGGAAGAGCAAGCTCTGGTCCAGGGTCATGTATATATCTTGTACTCCTGGCTTGTTCTCTTATTTATTAAATAGTATAATCTCTTCTCTCTTCAGTTTTCTTATGTATGAAATAGGGATATGGTGACTGTCCTTTTAATGTAGTGTGTTTGTAGAGATCAAATGAGAAAATACATGGATAACATAGAAGCATGCATATAGTATAGTTATACAAATGTTATAATGTATTTTTAATCACCCAGACTCACACAATCCAAATGAAACATTTTTTTAAATCAAGTATAGTTGAGATACAATGTGTTATTGATTTCAGGTATGTAACAGAGTGATTTGAGAATTAGACACATAGTTCTTGGGGTGAATATTTATAGTTATATCTGTCACTGTAGTAAGTTGTTATGATTGACTATATTCCCTGTGCTGTACTTTTCACCTGTGACTTATAACTAGAAATTTATACCCCTTCACCTATTTTTGCCCATCCCCCATTCCCCTTCTCTCTGGCAACTACTGGTTTGTTCTCAGTATTTGAGTCTGGGTTTTTTTTTTTCCACACATAATTGAAATCTTATAGTACTTGTCTTTCTCAGTCTGATTTATTTCACTTAGCATAATACCCTATAGATACATCCATGTTGTCTCAAATAGCAATATTTCACTTTTTTATGACTAATATTCCATTGTGTATATGTGTATGTATACAAACATATATGTATGTTATATACAAACATATTTAATGTGTTTATTCATCTATCAATGAACACTGGTTTGTTTCCATATCTCGGCTATTATAAATAATACTGTGATAAACATAGAGGTGCATGTATCTCTTCAAGTTAGTGTTGTCATTTTCTTTGGGTAAACATCCTACAGTAGAATTACTAGATCATTGGTATTTCTATTTTTAATTTTGTGAGAAATCTCCATACTGTTTTCCATAGTACTGCATCAATTTACATGCCCACCAGCAGTGCATGTGGGTTCCTTTTTCTCCACTTGGTATGTCTAGTCTTTTGGATGGCTGTTCTGACTGGTGTTAGGTAATACCTCATTGTGGTTTGATTTGTATATCCCTGATGATTAGTGACATTGAGCATTTTTCATGTGTCTCTTGGCCCCAAATGAAATATTTTAATATTTAATTGGTTTTTTGATCAACACCTTAAAAAGTGATAGATTCTCAAAAGATAACTTTAAATTTAATTTTTAAAAAATTGGCCTATTTATTTATTTATTTTTTATTTTTTTAATTTTATTATGTTATGTTAGTCACCATATAATACATCATTAGTTTTTGATGTAGTGATCCACGATCCATTGTTTTCATATAACACCCAGTGCTCCATGCAGTACGTGCCCTCCTTAATACCCATCACCAGGCTAACCCATCCCCCCACCTTCCTCCCCTCTAGAATCCTCAGTTTGTTTCTCAGGTCCATAGTCTCTCATGGTTCATCTCTCCCTCCAATTCCCCCCCCCCATTTTTCCCTTCCTTTCCCTAATGTCCTCCATGTTATTCCTTATGTTCCACAAATAAGTGAAACCATATGATAATTGACTTTCTCTGCTTGACTTATTTCACTTAGCATAATCTCCTCCAGTCCCATCCATGTTGATGTAAAAGTTGGGTATTCATCTTTTCTGACGGCTGAGTAATATTCCATTGTATATATGGACCACATCTTCCTTATACATTCATCTGTTGAAGGGCATCTCGGCTCTTTCCCCAGTTTGGCTATTGCGGACATTGCTGCTATGAACATTGGGGTGCATAGGGCCCTTCTTTTCACTACAGCTGTGTCTTTGGGGTAAATACCCAGGAGTGCAATTGCTGGGTCAGAGGGTAGCTCTATTTTTAAATTTCTGAGGAACCTCCACACTGTTTTCCAAAGTGGCTGTACCAACTTGCATTCCCACCAACAGTGTAAGAGGGTCCCCCTTTCTCCACAACCTCTCCAACATTTGTTGTTACTTTCCCTGTCCATTATTGCCATTCTAACTGGTGTAAAGTGGTATCTCAGTGTGGTTTTGATTTGGATTTCCCTGATGGCTAGTGATGATGAACATTTTTTCATGTGTCTGTTAGCCATTTGTATGTCTTCTTCAGAGAAGTGTCTGTTCATCTCTTCTGCCCACTTTTTGACTTGATTATTTGTTTTTTGGGTGTTGAGTTTGAGAAGTTCTTTATAGATCTTGGATACCAGCCCTTTGTCTGTAGTGTCATTTGCAAATATCTTCTCCCATTCTGTGGGTTGCCTCTTTGTTTCGTTGACTGTTTCCTTTGCTGTGCAGAAGCTTTTTATCTTGATGAAATCCCAAAAGTTCATTTTTGCTTTTTGTTTCACTAGCTTTTGGAGATGTATCTTGAAAGAAGTTGCTGTGGGCGTTGTCAAACAGGTTACTGCCTATCTTCTCCTCTAGGATTTTGATGGATTCCTGTCTCACATTGAGGTCTTTCATCCACTTTGAGTTTATCTTTGTGAATGGTGTTAGAGAAAGGTCGAGTTTCATTCTTCTGCGTGTGGCTGTCCAATTTTCCCAGCACCATTTATTGAAGAGACTGTCTTTTTCCCATTGCATGTTTTTTCCTGCTTTGTCAAAGATTAGTTGACCATAGAGTTGAGGGTCCATATCTGGGTTCTCTATTCTGTTCCATTGGTCTGTGTTTTTGTGAAAAATTGGCCTATTTAAAAACAAAGATGACTATTGGTTTCTGTGTAAGTTAACTGTGCAAAGACTTCATGTATTAAAAGCAATTCTTAGCAGAGAATTTCTTGAAAAACATTCCTCATAGGAATATAGAAAAATGTTTCTGAATATTATTTTAGAGGCTTATACATTTTTAAAGCTTCTTGATTACTTATTCAAATTTACTTGCATCTTCCCATCTATTCTAAAGCACCATTATTCAAGGCGGTGTGGACAGTATGGTTGTCTTCAAGCAAAACTAAACAAAACTAAAACAACAAAACAAAAACCAACAAAACAAAATAAAAACAAAAGCAAAACAACTGAATCTGAAAATCAAAAAGCAAACTTCTTGGGCCATAACAGTTCTTTTGCTTAGTATGTTTATAAACAGAGATGTCATTTGTTTATTCATTTGTTCAACATCAACTATTTGTTGAGTATCTACTGTGTGCTAGAGTAGTGGGTATAGAGCAGTGATAAAAGCAGACAAAATCTTTGTCTTCATAGAGCTTGCATTGTCTGAGCCAGTATTACCATGTGGAGTAATGAGCATTCTCAGCAGAGATAACAGCAGTTGTAAAGACCTTGAGACAAGCAAGGTTGGCATATGGGAAGATCAAAAAGGAGGTCAGGTGGCTGGAGCAGAATGAGAGAGAGAAGAGTGATACAAATGAAGGTGTGGGAGTAGGCAGGGCCAGATATATATAGGTGTTGAGACCTGTATGTAAGAACATTGAAATTTATAGACTTGGTGTGCATAAAACTGTTAGATTAATGACTTTTGCCATTCATTTAACATAATGACTTTTCCTCAAAATACTATACCTAATGAGTGTGACATGATGTGGTATTTTTATTACTTTCAGCACATACCAACCGATTTGGCATATAGTTTTTATTCAGAATAATATGTGGACAAATTTGAATTATGTGGCATGTTGCGATAAACCTACCATGTTTGGGTTTTCATAATTGCACAAAGTATGAGGGGTGGAATCATAGAATCTTCTATCATTTATTTGTTGAATACACATGTTCTATATATGTGTTTTAAAGCACCTTCTTATGGAGGCTTAATTTGGCCCAAATGTCTTTTTGTGCTATACCTCAATTTTTAAAATTTTTTTTAAGATTTTATTTATTTATTATTTATTTGAGAGAGAGAGCTAGTAAGAGAGAGAGCGAGCACGAGCAGAGGGGAGAGGAAGAAGCAGGCTCCCCACCAAGCAGGGAGCCCGACATGGGGCTCGATCCCAGGACCCTGGGATCATGACCCGAGTGGAAGGCAGATGCTTAACTGACAGGCGCCACTATACCTCAATTGTTAAGTGAAGTTGAGTGCGTAAGTGCATAAGTAATCATGAGCCCTAAGACAGTTAAATATTTGTGAAGAATAGGACACAGAATTATTCATGTACAAAAGATGACTTACTTGCAAACTCCTCCGTCACCCACCATTCACAATCAAGACTTTCTTCCTCTTTTGGCAAGTACCTCTTTAAAAATTATGTTGTATATAGTTCTTTACTTTCAATTATTTATTGCTTATATGAATTTGTTCTCACTATACAATTTTTCTGAATGTGAAAACTGGGTATTTTGGGTTGAGGGAATAAAGTATCTAAAAGTCTTCATTAAAATCAGAGCAGGAGACGAACCATGAGAGACTATGGACTCTGAGAAACAAACTGAGGGTTCTAGAGGGGAGGGGGGTGGGGGATGGGTTAGCCTGGTGATGGGTATTAAGGAGGGCACGTATTGAATGGAGCACTGGGTGTTATACGCAAACAATGAATCATGGATGGTGATTAACATAACAATAAAAATGGAAATGACAGAAAAACAATAATAAAATTAATGGATTTTAAAAATTAAGTACTTTTCACTTATGGCAGAGTGTTGAAGGATAAATGAAGCTCATTAGGTGAGAGAGAACTTTTATATTGTGAAGTATTTTTTATAGATTCTGTTTTCTACCATTTTTTCATATTTGAATAGGGCCCAGGTGTACAGGATAGGTATTTAATATTTAGGGTACATGGAATATTTTTATTGTTTTCTTTTCAGATCTAAATTTGAAAAACCCCAATGTGTTTTTTTTTTTTTAATTTAAATTTTTTATTTATTTGACCGAGAGAGAGAGAGAGAGAGACAGCTAGAGAGGGAACACAAGCAGGGGGAGTGGGAGTGGGAGAGGGAGAAGCAGGCTCCTGGCTGAGCAGGGAGCCCGATGCGGGGCTCGATCCCAGGATCCTGGGATCATGACCTGAGCCGAAGGCAGACGCTTAACGACTGAGCCACCCAATGTGGTTCTTAACAGATAGTTATCTAAAGCATTAGCTACTGGATGGTTTTGTTTGACTCTTACTGTTCAGTCAATGAAGGCCTACAGTTTTTCTTCAGAGAATATAGCTCATCCAGATAAATGCTCCTCATGGAGAGTTAGAATGAATTTGAAGGTACAAGCAGCTTTAACGACCAGTAGTCTTTTAGCAGCATGGAATTCTTTCTCCCACCTCCCAGCACTGTACACTCTACCAATAAAATGCTTCCTATCATTCATTTGCCTTTTTCTGACCCTACCAAATAGCGCTTTCTGTCTTTTTCTATTTTTCTTTTCTATGCCCCTATCCTTTACCTCTGTCTTTATATTTGTCTCTTTCTTATCTCTACCATTATCTCTTACATTCCAGATCCCTAAGAAATTATCTTTCTGAGTTAGCCATGGACAGAACTTTTATACCAGGCCCCCTGAAGTCACTGGTCATCTCCTAGATAACTGATTTAGTTCATGTACCATGTCCTGATCTAATTTATTATACCAAGGGAACAGGATAAAATGGTATGAAGCCTGACAACATAAGTACACAAAATCAGTTCCAGACTCTGTTCAAGAGCAGTTTGTTTTCATAGCAAGAACTTAATGGTTCTATATCCAGAATAATCTCTCCCTCTCTCCCCCCTCAGCCCCTCCCTCCCCCTCCCCCCTCTATTGAACTGCTCATAGAAGACTTCTTATTTGTACCATTTCTCAATAACTAGATTTCTGTGGAAAACCATATAGCACTGTTCATCCTTATTCACTTCCTACTCTGTTGTGTACTGGAGGCATATTCCCTAATTGGAGGTAGAAATTAATACACTATTAGGATTGGGCAAAGTAAGGAGCATGACTCTTTCTCAGCATGACTCAGAGGATAATTCCCCGTGTAGTTGGGTTGTGGACATGAGGTTTTAGATTTACATTACTCTTGAATACCAAAGTGTTAAGATAGTATGATGGTTCAAATATTTTTTACTCATTGAGGAAAAACAATGTTATTTTGGCTACAGGGTAGATTATATAAAATAATCCATTCCTAGTAATAATGAAGGTAAATTCTCCAAATGTTATGTGTAATTTCTTTATTATCATATGCTGTTATTGCCAGATAATTTTTGAATTTTGGAAATACAGGTAGTATAATCAACATTCTAGTCACTTTCCAAAAGCCCCTCTTCTTCTGCTATCAGAAATACTTAAAAGCAAAGGTCCAAATTTACAACGTCAAGTGATTGAGACCAAATAGGTAACACAAATGAATGGAAAATGCATACTCTAATATGATTGGGTGTGGGGGGGAACCATGGCCAAGTAGAAAATATGTGCCATGTCTAAAATAGTCCAAATAAAATTTACATTTCTTAGAACACTGTTGTGGCACATGAATACGTATGAGTCACACTGGGGTTATGGACTGTCAGATTATAACATGTGCCTGTTCATTTTTTTTTTTTTTCCTTCTTCAAATAACTCACCTTACGGTAAGAGAAGAAGAAATAACCAGATGTAGTCCAGGGTAAGAGGGGATTTCTTAATCTCACGTATAGGAAAATCAGACTAGTTTATGGGAAGAAAATATAAATTATAGGGGAGAAGAAGAAGAATCAAAAAGATGCCAAACTTGTAAGAGACTTGTGGAGATGGCAAATATAACCTTATGTAAGATAAATTGTTTCTCGTTTTCTGAGCCTGAAGCCTAACTTTGAGATTCACTGAACTTCTCATCTTATATGCCTGTGCTGAAAACTAATCCCAATGAGGTTTCCTGTGACCAGCCAATTTAATATTGTGAGCACCCTAGCACTCCTAATCCTCTTAACCTTGTAGTACTTTTTCTTTTACCCACAGCACTGACCCATAACACTGATGTTATATAACAGTAAGCAATATGTATGTATCATAGTAACATGTTATATGTCATGGTCATTGCTGTCTATTTTCCTTGCTAGGATGTAAACTAGATGAAGGCAGATACCTTCATCACTTTTATCCTCAAATGTATCCCAAGGTCCTAGAATAAATCTTGAAACATGATAGGCTCTCAATAAATATTTGTTAAGTGAAAATGTAAGTGGACATGGGTATGAATAATTGTAGATAGCAAATAAATTGGCCTTTGAATGACCTAATATTCTTGCAAAACAGAAAGAAGGGCTATCTGTTTAGATATAAGGATTTGAAGGAGTAGCAGGGTCTTTGAGTAGAATGGTGAATACCTTAAGAAGCTAAAGCCATGAATAGAAAATCATCTGTCCTATTCTATTGAAACCCTATCTAAAGGTGAATGCTTTAATTTTGCTATGGTAAGCTTGGTTCTGTGATTTTTTTTTTTTTCCCCTCTAGCAGGACACTGAAGCCTGTGGCAAAGGAATCATGTACTTCAGTTGAATTAAAGTAGTGGATTAGCAGATTGGAAGTGACCCAAGAACAGGGAACACTGATAAGATAACAGGACAATGTTTAAAGCATTAGTCTAAAGAGGAAGTAAAGCCATGGTGAGGCATTAGCCTGGAAGAAAATTAGGCTTTAAGTATGCAGAGATATCAGAGAGAACAACAAGCAAGAATACTTAAAAAAGGGTGTGAGAATATTATGGTTAGAATAGTCCTTTGTAAAAGCAAGTTACATGAGAGCAGGGATTATTATCTGTACACCCAGAAGTACTTAGCACATAGTAGGTCCTTAATGCCTGTTTGTTGGATGAATGGTGAGGTCCAGAATGTGACCATGAGAGTAGGTTCCTATGGTACAGGACAGGGAAAGAATTTTGAGATGAGAAGGAGAAGAATATCAATGATCAAATTGCCAAATGATTCATACCTGCTCTTAGATGCTTCTGTGAAGACCAAAGAAAGCAATCGGAGGCCTTGTGTTAAAGACCTTAAATAGCAGGCCCATATGGCTTGTAGGTCTGTACAATGGCAGATTGGATGGAGAGTAGATGTCATGAATGCTGAAAAAATAGATTTTCTGTATCAGAGTGGAAGAATAATAGTTTTTGAAATGAAAAAAGCTAATTTGATCCAAACTAATTTTGCATCCAATGCCTGAAATATAGGGAAATGGCTGACAGAACAAATTCTCCAAAAAGTTATAGCAGGAACAAACCAAGTTTCATTTAAGGCAAAGGGGTAGAAGTATTCTTCGAACATTCAGAAGCATAAGAGGATTGATTTACAATGGAATAGATCTTCCAAAGGGTGCATGGTTAAGCGAAAAAGGCTGGGGAGGAGGCACAGGGTAATTATGGGGGAAGAAATCCTTCAGATGATAAATTATAAAGTAGAACCTACCAGTACCCCTGGAGAAGGATTGATAAACCTCCTCAAAGGGTAATACCCAGTGTTTTGAGAAAATCAAAGTAAATTTCAGTGACATTAACATTTATTATTTGTAACTAAAACAAGGCTATTATGCTCTGAGAGTATCCCTATAATTAATACTTATTTATTGAGCATTATGATAAGCACTACATTACATTATCTCATTTAATTCTTATTGTATGAGGTAACCACTATCCTTCTCCATATACTGGGGCTCAGGGAGGAAGAGTAGCATGCCCAAGGGTACAGACAATAAGTGGAAGAGTTGAGACTTAACCACAGAAATTCTGATTATTTATTAAGATTTATTTAATGAGAGCAAGAGTGAGAGACAGAGCACGAGCAGGGGGTGGGGGCAGAGGAGAGGGAGAGGGAGAAGCAGACTCCCTGCTCAGCAGGGAGCCAGAGGCGGAGCTCCCCCCAGGACCCCAAGGTCATGACCTGAGCCCAAGGCAGGGGCTTGACCGACTGAGCCATCCAGGCACCCCAAAAATTTGATTTTTAAATCCTTCATTCTTAGCCACTGGTACATCTGCTATGCTTTAAATCTCAGAGTTCTTCATATCTTAATATAAAATAGGCTTCCCTTCTTGATTTACATTTCAGGTTTTCAGTGTTCCAAGTGCATCTGACTCTGCCAGACTCATACAGACACAACTCTCAGTGACATAAACATGAAACTGTAAGATAACACTCAATTTTGAAGATGTGTGTTGAGAGTACAAAATAGTGTTGTTTTAAAATAGAAACTAAATGATTTGAAGTTTTGGTATGAATATATATGAAAATTTCACTGAAAACAGTGAACAAATTCTAATTTACTGGCTTATATTGGAGTTTGGGAAAGGGGGCAAAGATAAAGAGAACAGACATTTATATGCCTACTGTATATTTTAGACACATGATTTCTATGCATAATCTAATTAAATTCACCTAACAATTGTGTAAGGTATGTATATAAATGAGGAAGCAGTTTCAGAAAGGTTAAGGTCTTACAGTTATCAAATGGCAGATCTGGGATTTTTGAAGTCAAGTACAAAATACTCTGAAAAATTCCAAAAATTTCTTTCACTATCCTGTGCTTCCTGATAGGAATATAATCCAATTAGTAGAATTTAGCTCTGTGCATATATTTTATGGGAAAATCTATGTAAATGAAAGGCATCTGGTTAGATATAGGTGTGCCAGCTAGTTTGGTCTGCTATGTGTACTAAAACAGACTAAAATTTGCCTGCCCACACACAGAAAAAATGATATTCTATATGAGAAATTTGATAAAATTCAACATACTCCTTTTCACTTCATGGTGATTTAATTAAAATGTAAATTTTAATCCTAAATGAAAACAACAGGAACAATTAACATTTACTAGCACTTACTGTAAGACACTGTGCTAAGCACTTCACATATATATTAAATTAATCATTACAAGTCTACTGCGTCCTTCATATCTTGGGTTCTGTCTCTCCAGCCTTGATAAGCATGTTTTATATCAGTGGTTCAACAGTGCTGATCCACAGATTGGTGCTGGTCTAGCTTCAAAGAATACATCCCAGATAAAATAAACAAGCTAGGAGGAGGACCTTATTTAAAATAAATATATTTATTTATTTTAAATAAGTTTCCCTAACAAATGAAAGCTTTCCCCAATGTGACAAAATACATACCTTACTGATTTAATATTCAGTATGTTGCATTAGCCCATGGATTACTCATGGCTCTAACAATTCCATACTGGTATGTGACATATGAGTTGTATCAAAACATTGAACATGTTTAATAAATCTGTAGATTTTAATTTTCCAAAATAATGATCCAATCTGAGAAATGAAGATTCTGTCCAGAGCACCCAACCATCCTAAAGTGTAGACAGAGCTCTTTTTCCCCCATAAGTGACAACATTCAAATCTAATTTATTTTATCAAATGAAAAATTATCATACTTAAATATAGTCCATGTAGATCATGACAGTGAATTTATAGAAGGATCCCACTTCTCCAATGGAAGGATCCCATTGGAATACTAGAATGTTCTAGTATACAAGGTAGGGCTTACAGTAGTGGGTTACTAAGTATAGCAACTGAAGGATATGCTGAAATCCCCAGTGATGTCGATCTGGCAATTAGCCTCATTCTTTTGTATCTTTAGATTAATTTACGATATTATCCCAAATTATAGGTCTACAAAGTGAGTATGTATACTGAAATACAAGGTCACATTATAATACCTTTTTTTTTTTTTTTTTTTTTACAAGACTGACATTTTTTGATGTCCTTGTTTGGATATTTTTATTCAATACTGGATACTTAGTGAACCCAAGAAAAATAGCATGTGAACTTCAGTGATATTTATGAACAGAGTTCTCTTTAATTAGAGCAAGCCTGCAAAGTATAATGTGAAGGGTACACAGTGGTATATCCTTTCTTCAGAATATCTCTCCTGTTGGCCCTACCTTAGGGCATAAAATTAATTTATTCTTAAGGCCTTGAAAGCTACTGCTAGAAGAAAAATGTTACTTGTGAAAAATAAAGCACTGCTTTCACATTAGAATTCAACTGTTTTGTTGATAACTTTTTGGTCACTACTATCTGTCTACCTGCAGACCACATTTGACCTAATTTCCAGGGCTCAAAAAAATGCAAAAAGTGATATTTAAAAATTAAGCAAAAAAAAAAAAAAAAGTCATTATCTCTTTAAGGATACATTTATATATATGTTCTTTAAGATCTTTATTTTCCAGAAAATATCTTAAAATAATTCCTTCCATATTACTTTGAATTCAGTAAACTATTTTGTTGAGTTTAATAGTGAAGTGACTATTTAGACTTAATACATTGAAATAATTATTAGTTTTCCTCGTAAAGAAATGGTCAGATTGTGTCTTCCGTGGTAGGCAGAGCTACTGGTGAAGGTTTACAATGAATGCCTGATTTGAGCACTTTAGTTTTGTGTTGTAGAATATTATGCCAAATTAAAGGAAGAGTTGACTATAATCCTCTTGTTTTCTGTGTAAACTTTGTAAATGGGGCTTTACCTACTTTTCTTCCCTTATAATATGTGACCTTGTCAACAGATAAATATTCCTTGCTTTTTAAATGAAATTATTTAATAAACAAAACATCAAAATTTATATGTGGTTCCATATAATGGGAAGAGCTTATTGTACTGTACTGTTGCAAGGAATACTTTATGGATAAAAGAATACATTATATGTTAAAAAAAAAAAGATAGCAGGAAGGGAAAAATGAAGTGGGGGGAATCAGAGGGGGAGACGAACCATGAGAGACTATGGACTCTGAAAAACAAACTGAGGGTTCTAGAGGGGAGGGGGGTGGGGGGATGGGTTAGCCCGGTGATGGGTATTAAGGAGGGCACGTACTGCATGGAGCACTGGGTGTTATACGCAAACAATGAAACATGGAACACTACATCAAAAACCAATGATGTAATGTATGGTGATTAACATAACATAATAAAAAAAATCCATTAAAAAAAGAGAAACACGGTAATTACATATTATGTGTCAGACAAAGCTGTATTTAATTTTAATATGTTTAATTATATATCAGAATTGTTCAGAGGTATTTTGTGTTCAGGGAGGTACCATTTTAGAGAGGGACAAGGTAAGATTTCTTTAGAATATTCCTTTGCATTTAGTTACCATTCTCATTTAAATGCTTCTTCCTTTTAAGATGTCCTTCCTAAAATTTCATCAGCCAAATGAGTTTTGTTCGTAGGCTACGTAGGAAAATAAAATGCTTCATGCATTTATTCATTTTTTCATCCAGATGGTATTTGTTGAATATCTTCCATATGTGAAATGCTGAGGACACTACAATTAACAAGGCATGTGTTTGCACTCAGGAGCTCTCCATCAGGTGCTGAGAGACAGGACAACCAAAGATGACAATCCAGTGTGATAAGAACCATAATAGAGAAATGAACAATCTTGGCTTTTCTAATCACCTGCAGAGATGGGATGGTGAAACTGGAGTGGTGGTAGATACATTTCTAGGACGGCTTCCAAGAGCAACTGAAGCATGAGTAGTCTTGAAGAATAAAGTACAAGATCATCAGGGTAGAGGAAAGAAGTTCCAAATACAGGCAGGGATCAGTAAATTTAAAAAACAGAATCATAAAAAAAGCATAGTCTATCCAGGGGACTAAAGTAGTTTAGGATGGCTGAATGTGAGATGCTTTAGGGGAACATGGATAGATACATGATGAAAGGCATGGTATAGACCAGGTAATGAAGGGGCTTATAGATTATACCAAGGACTTTAATTATCACCTAAAAGGCCATGACAAACACTGAAGAATCTTGAGCAAAAAGTTGGGAGTTGGATTGTAGAAAGCTTATTTTAGCATAAGAGTTGTGGAGAATGGTGAGGTGGCCAGATTGGAGACAGAACTATTAGTCAGAATACTTTAATGAATGGTGAGATTCTGTTCTAGGGCAGTTAGAGTGGGCATGTTAAAAAAGGAGACATCATAGCTGAGATGCTTAGGTGTCAAACAGGACCTTATTAACTGATGTGGAGGCAAGCAGGGTAAGAAAGTTTTCTAGGATATGGCCTTATTTTTACTTTGACTTTTTGCTGGTAAATGAAAATTATAATAGGAAAAATAGGTTTGTTGAAGACTGCAGAGAAGATAGAGCTCAACCACATAGTACATGTTGACTCTGAACTATCCTCAGGACATTCTGACCAATGGCTATGACTGTAGAGGGGAGAAAAACCTATGGAGTAAGAACAGACCATAGAGTTGAATTTCCTATGTCTGAGTCCTAGATCTATTTACTAGCTAGGGTATACTTGGAGAAATACTCAACCTATGTAAGCCTCAGTTTCCCCATATGTAAATAATTTTTATAAACACTAAATGAAATATTTCATAGTAAATGCATTCCAGGGCATGGCATGTAATATACTCAATAGATACTGCTGCTGTTATTATCACTATAAAAATAGGCAATATTTGAGTCTTATGTTCAAGAGAAATAAGTGAACTAGAGAGATGGATTTAGAGCTGTGGATTTGAGACTTATCAGTATGAATGATTTTACTTTTTCATCCAGTTATCTGCTGTTGGAGTCTTGCTACCATAATCACTGCTTAACAAACTCAAAATTGTTGAGTCTTCAAATCAGCTGTGTATCTCTTCTGGTCTTGGCTCTTTTATATTTCTGTAATCAGCTGTGGGTTGCTGATTTGGTATGGGTTGTCTCATATGTTGGAAGGTTGGCCAGATGTTTACTTGTTTAGAATGGCCTCAGTTATTTTTTGTATGTGTCAAAAATTTCCTCAGCAGATTTCAGTATGTTCTCATGGAGAGGCAGATGTACAAGAGTAGACAAGCCCAGTTATATATAAAAATACATACACATTCTTATTAAGCCTTTGCTTGAATGATGATTAATAACATCCCTTTGCTTATGCTATAAGAAGTCACATGGTTGATCTCAGTCACACTAAGAGAGGACTACAATGTTAGAGGACAAAGGGGCATTGATATGGAGTATAAGACATTGAGACTATTCGATCAATCAGTCATTCTATTTATTGACCTAGAGCCATGAACTCACACTGTGACCATAAGGTAAAACTAGATTTCTTCTTCTCATATATTGGACTCTTTCTATTCCATGATTTCTCCTCCCTCCCTGCAGCTGCTCTGTGTGAGCTGTTACCTTTTCATGTACTTCATGGAAGGTTTCTATATCAGATTTCTGAAGTGGAACCACTTTAAGACTTCCTGCATTAAAGGCAACAGACAAAATACTGTTTTGATAAAAATGATTACTAGCCTTGAATCATTCCATAAATATTTATTGAGCATTTTTAATCTTTTAGATCCTGTTTTGGGTGCTAGGAATAGTGGTAAATAAGTTAGACCTATTCCTTTATCTTATGAACTTAGATTCTACTAGGGAAAACAGACAATCAACAGTTAACCAAAAAACATAAGAGATTTTTGAGCATGGTATAGCATAGGAAAAAGATAAGGCAGAAGACAGAATGAGTTTATCAAGAATGATTTAGAGTGGTAGGAACACTAAATAGGGTAGTTAGGAAGGTCTTTCCCAGAGAGATAGGTCTTGAGCTGAAACATCTGGGAGGAGCTCTCAGTCATGTGAGATCTGGGGAGAGTATTCTAGGTGGAGGGAGTAAAAAGTACTGAAGGCCTGGGGTGGAAATAAGCTTTAGTTCATTGGAATATCAAGAAAATCAGACTGCTGAGGAAGACACTTGGAGCTTTGTGTGCCAAAATGTAGCATTTGGAGCTCGTTGCAAAGCAAAGGGAAGCCATTGGAGAGTTTTAAGCAGGAGAGTAACAAGCTATAATTTTTGAGCACTTAAGATAATCGGGATATTTTAATGGCTATACTTAACGTCTCCTGGTCCAGAACCCTCATCTGCCTAGAGCAATGACTCATGCAAGTGAATCCTGTTGGTACAGTGATTTTTCCCAATCACTGCCCAGTTTAAAATTTAGTTTGTCCTGATAAACTGTTGTGACAAATGAAAGTGTAATTGCAATCTTAGTTACTATACACAATGTAATAATTTTTCTCCATCTCTTCCTCATCAGAAAATTCCAAGGAGTTTATATTTCACCTACCACCTAAAGAGTAAGAATTATTCACATGGAGCATAGGAAGGTAGGAGGAAATTGAAAAGTTTTCTAGTTGATGTGTAACCAGTTCACAGCCAGCCCTGTCTCCTGATTCTATTCTGCATCCCCTATGAAGCCCCTCCACAGTTCCCTGCTATTGGGAAGATCACACTCTTTCTTCAATTATTCATTCTCCAGCAATAGGTCTATTCTTAATTTTCAGTTGATATGACCTATTGGCTCCACTGAGGGGTTTCTTGATGGACAGGGGGAGGGGAAAGGGATAGTGGAGAGGAGGGACTTGCAAACTTACTGTCCTCCATGGCCTACTCTATCTTACTGAAAACCTAGGAATTACTATAAACAGCTGCTCTACAAGAAATTGAGTTAGTTTTAATATTTTGTCTTCCTTCTCTGCTTGTCTCCTGTTGTTCAGCAGCTTATCCTTGCTCAGTGATTTACAGTGGCAAACTAACCCTAGTCCCTATGTTTAGAACCATTCCCTAACCCCAATTCAAGAACAGATATCTAGTGGTGGGGAGAATATCTTCAAGGGAAGATTCATGTACAAACCAGATCTCCCAATGAAAAGGGTAATGCATCAAGGAACACTATGGTGCTAACAATGTGACCCTTCCCTAGGGGAAAAAGCAAAAAAATTCTAATGTTCCAGAAAGACTCTTTCCTTCTAGAGAAACCTTTTCCATCCAGAGGCTTTTAACCATCTCCTCTTGCAGGTAGGAGAGGACCAGAATTTTTTTTTTTTTCCAGTTTTATCAATGGACGCTTACTAACTCTAGATAATACATAAATTCAATTTAGCCATCTGCATTTTTTGTTCACTGAAGACTAGGCTAGGAATTGTCAGAAGGGAGGAATGCACAAATACTCCAGGTGTTCCATTACATATGATTTTTTAAAGTATAGCTTTTTATGCTATATAAAGAACAGATTGGGGTGCCTGGATAGCTCAGGTCCTGATCCCAGGGTCCTGAGATCGAGAGCCCCACATCGGGCTCCCTGGCAGGGAGTCTGCTTTTCCCTCTCCCTCTGCCCCGCCCCCCCAGCTCTTGCTTACCACGTGCTCTCTCGAATAAATAAAATCTTTAAAAAGAACAGATTATGGAGTGGTGACATGGGTGGGTGGAGGTGGAAAGGCACATGTAGAAGCAAGAAGAGGTGTTAGGAGGCCATTATGGATAATTCAGTAAAAGAATAAATTGGATGAATCAAAACCATATGGGACACCTGGCTGGCTCAGTTGGTGGAGTATGCAACTCTTGATCTTGGGGTTGTGGGTTCTAGCCCCACATTGGGTGTAGAAACTACTTAAAGATAAAATCTTAAAAAATTCCATGTTGTATTTTCTTCCATAGAGTGCCTAGCAGAGAAATAGGCATTAGAACGTTTCTTCTATGTTGGCTTATCACTTTTGAGGGAATATCTGATGCTTATCTAAGCTTTTTGGCTGTACCTTGAGGAGGAACAAGGAACCCAGTGCTGGAAAAAGTTACAGCATTTTAGAGGTATCTGGAACATTAAGTTTATTGCAGATTTATACGATCTAGTAAAAATATTAACATGAAATGGTTTTAAGTAAGGCATTTCTCCATGGGCCTTTGAAATTTCTGACTAGGCATTTAATGGTTGAATTTTATTATTGGTTTAAATAGGATATAAAGTCTGAAAGAAAAGTGCATGAATCTAGAATCGGAGATATAAATATATAAGCAATAGCTAGTTAGCAACTTGAAATAGATGGACTTAGCAAACTTTAATACTTTTTGAACAGTCTTTTAAAATTCTATTGTGTTCTTTAGGAAAAATTATATGGATATTTTAAAGATGATCTCAGTTGATTTTTTTCATTATTAAAGAAAAAATACCAAGACAAATGGAAGGTCATATTTTCTCTATTTTATTAACCTTACAAAATGTCATATAATTTTAGGAGGTAAAATCTGAGAATAATAAAATAGAATAATAAATCTGAGAATAATAAAAATTTTGCCTTTATAAAAATGCATAGAAAATGTGATTATTTTAACCTGAACTGATGCATTGTGTCAGTGTTCTAATAGTATTGCCACCAGATTCACCTAATAGTTTGGTGTCAAATTCAGATTTTTAGTATACATGTTCAGTGAGCAATGAATTTAAGGTCAAACTTCATTAGCAATGAATACTGGTATCCGTGCAATTTGTCTTTTTCTCTCTCTCACTCTCTCTCTTTCTCTCTCACTCTCACTCTTTCTCTCCTACTTTCTTTCTCTCTCACTCTCTCCTAAAAGCCCTGGCAGGGTCCATTAGAAACAGAACTTTATTGACCTGTTATATATATTTTCATACTACATATAATTCAGTTTAACAAATTCTCTTCATTCTCCAATCTCACTTCCATTGGTATCTTACTCTCTTCTTATAATATAAAATTACACAGCAAGTTAGAATGACTCAAGTGTAGAGATTCGAGCTGAGTGGTGTGACTGATCATAATTGAGCTGAGTTATGAAGTTAGTACTCCAGAAATTTCCTTTGGTTAAAGTGGGGGTAGAGATCTTAGTGCTTTATGCACTGGACCTCTTGCTCAGACTCTTTTGGGAGGCTGAGTCCTTAAGATTATACCTTTCCTGAGGTCACAAATGGTACTGGAGGTAAAAGTGTGGCTGTCAGCAATAATGTAGATTTATTCATTGGGTGAATAAACAGGTCTGTTTGTTGTACCTTCACCAATTGTTAAGCACTACTTTGTCCTCCCTACCATCAGTCTGCAATAAATACAGATGAGTTTACTATATATGGCTTAGAAGGCTAATATACCGGGCACCTGGGTGGCTCAGTTGGTTGGGCGGCTGCCTTCGGCTCAGGTCATGATCCTGGAGTCTCTGGATCGAGTCCCGCATCGGGCTCCCTGCTTGGCGGGGAGTCTGCTTCTCCCTCTGGCCCTCCCCCCTCTCATGTGCTCTCTCTCATTCTCTCTCTCTCAAATAAATAAATAAATAAATAGATAGATAGATAGATAGATAGATAGATAGATAGATAGATAGAAGGCTAATATACCTGGCTGTTGTTTCTATTTGTTTGCAAACACAGTTCCTCCAGAGCTTTGCACTTCAAAGTATGGTCCATGGAAGGCAGCATCAGCCTTGCATGACCTGGGAGCTTTTAAGAAATGGAGACTCTCAGGCACTGCCTCAAACCTACTGAATTTAATAAGATTCTTAGATTTTACTGTATATTAACATTTTAGAATCTCTAGAATAGCAGCTCTCAATAGGAGTTGCACACTAGAATCTTCTTTCAAAAACATATAAAAACTGGTGTTCTCCCTCAGGTCAATTAAATCAAAATATGTAGGATGGACTCTAGGCATTGGCATAAAAAAAATAACTTCTGCGGTTGAAGTTCTCTGGGGCTAGGAGTCACTAGATGGCTTCCAGCCCAGGAGTTTCAACATGGAAAGAAACAATTCCAGAGACCTTACATGGTACATTCCATCTTTCCCCACTGATAAAGTATGGGAACAGGAACAAAGGAATTCTACAGGGTAACTCGATTAAATTAGTTAGGTCGGTCTCCTTCCTGGAAGAGGAGCTGGCTCAGTCACCTATGCCAATCAAGGCACTCTGAATAAGAGCCAAAAGTTGGATTGGCTCTCATGTGCTGGATTCCCATCTTTGGAGTCAGTAATTCAAGATGATATGATCCTGGTGTCATAAGGCTCCTGTAACACATGTTTTTGAGGCTCTACTCTGGCAGAGAGGAGATAGTACAGAAGGAATCTGAGGCACAGGAGTGCAGCAACAATACCAGAAGCTTAGTTACTTTTGTAATCACAACTCTGAGAGGTCCAAGCTCCCACTCTAAAATATC